>NW_026511810.1:0-79311 GCF_027579735.1 Bombina bombina
TTTAACTAGGTAGCTATTAAATAGTTATTAACTATTTAATAGCTATTGTACCTAGTTAAAATAAATGCAAAGTTGCCTGTAAAATAAATATAAATCCTAAAATAGCTACGATGTAATTATTTGTTATATTGTAGCTATATTAGGGTTTATTTTCTAGGTAAGTATTTAGTTTTAAATAGGATTATTTTATTTAATTTTAGGAATATTATTTCGTTTAATTTAAATTATATTTATGTTAGGGGGGTGTTAGGGTTAGGGTTAGAGTTAGGTTTAGGGGTTAATAATTGTAGGTAGGTGGCGGCGATGTTAGGGAGGGCAGATTAGGGGTTAATACTATTTATTATAGTGTTTGCGAGGCGGGAGTGCGGCGGTTTAGGGGTTAATACATTTATTATAGTGACGGCGATGTCCGGTCGGCAGATTAGGGGTTAATAAGTGTAGGTAAGGTGGCGGCGACGTTGGGGGGGACAGATTAGGGGTTAATAAATATAATATAGGGGTCGGCGATGTTAGGGGCAGATTAGGGGTTCATAGCTATAATGTAGGTGGCGGTAGTGTCCTGTCGGTAGATTAGGGGTTAAAAACATTATTATAGTGGCAGCGATGTGGGGGGGCCTCGGTTTAGGGGTACATAGGTAGTTTATGGGTGTTAGTGTACTTTAGAGCACAGTAGTTAAGAGCATTATATTCCGGCGTTAGCCCATAAAGCTCTTAACTACTGACTTTTTTTGGCGGTAGTAGTCTTGTCGGTAGAGGGTCTACCGGCGTTAGGCAGATCCCATTGAAAAGATAGGATACGCAATTGGCGTAAGGGGATCTGCGGTAGCCTGGAATCGCGGTAGGTGAGCGTTAGATCCTTTCCTGGCTGACTCTAAATACCAGTGGGCGGCCAAAAGCAGCGTTAGGACCCCTTAACGCTGCTTTTGACGGCTAACGCAAAACTCTAAATCTAGCCGAAAGTTTTTTATTTTTTTTATTTACCTATGAAAACTATATATATTTTAAAAGTAGACAACCCAGTGCATTGATCTAGGACCATTTTGGTATATTTTATGCCACTATTTGGCAAGCAGATACAATCATATAAAAAAAAAGATTGTTAACATTTTTGCAAACTTTGGGTTTCTTACTAAAATTATTTACATACAACTACTTCAGTCATATAACAAATGGTTGTAAAAGCTTCTCTGGGATTCCCATTGTCAATAAATAGCAGACATGAATGGCTTTGCCATTGCTTTTTGGCAATTAGAATGCAGCTAATTGCTGCTGCACACTTTATTTGAAATTCCTGGCTGTGAAGGGGTAATCAATTAGCATATAAGGTTACTTTTTGATGTAGAGATTACCCTCCCAGTTAACACTCCCTGCTCCCTACCTGTTCCCTCCCAAACAGCTCTCTTCCCTCTCTCAGCCCCCACTGGTTACCACCATCATAGAAAGTTTGCCAGTATGCAGTTAAGGACTTTTATATTATTATTTTATTCTGAAGTGCAGTGATCCCTCCTCAACCCTTTATCCTCCCTGATACCCCCAAATAGCTCTTTTGCCCTTCCACTAGTGGTGGTTATCTTAAGTACTGGGTTGTGTTTTCAATTAACAAAACTAGAAATTTATTATACAAAGATAAAGATAAAGAGACAATTTATCATACATTTTTATGTTCTGCAACTGGTATAATAAGTCATTTGGAAACACATTAAGGCAAAACACTGTCCCTTTAGCATCATGGGGTTTTTTTCTATTCAGTTTACTTTTATATTGTTTTTTTAAACAAAAGATAGACAAAAAATCAATAAAATCAGGTGCACTTGTTCACCAAAATGCATTGCAGCTAAGTGTTTAAAGTTACTAGGTACAATCATTTGCTGTATATAAATCACACAACTAACAAACAATTAGGCTAGATGAGCTGGAAACCCTTTGCATAAATTCTAGATGAGTTGTAACACATATATAATTTCAAAGAAAACGAGGTACTCAAATATCAACTTGCCATAAACATATTGCACTATTATTTGTAGTATCAATACATAATATCACACTGTTTTAGCCCACCTGGGGTCTTCCTTAAAGGGATATGAAACCCCAAATCTTCTTTCATGATTTCTTAAAGAGCATTTCATTTAAAAAAATGTTCCAATTTGCTTCTGTTATCAAAGTTGTTTTGTTCACAGGGTATCCTTTGTTAAAGGATTAGCAATGCACTACTGGAATCTAGCTGGGCATATCAGGTGAGCCAATAACAAGAGGCATCTATGTACAGCCACCAATCAACAGCTACCTCCCATAAGTGGATTGCTGCTTTTGAGCCTATCTAGGTAGGTATGCTTTTCAGCAAAGGATAACAACAAGAAAAGGAAGCAAATTACAAAAAAGAAGTAAACTGCAAATATGTTTAGAATTGTATGCTCTATCTCAATCATACAAGGAAAATGTTTGGTTTCATGTCCATTTAACATATTCAAACAATCCCATACATCATTGAAATAACGCAATGAATTAACAACAGCTGTCACTTGCCCGGTCAGAAAGTCTGTTACCCTGCTGCCATCTAATGGACATTTTTTCTAACTGATCTCTTTACGTCATTTTTTTATAATAGACTGGTCAAAAACTAACATAGAACTGTTTGTTTTACAGTAACAATCGGAAAACAAAAGATCAGCACAACAATAAAAAGGGCATAACAAAATGTAGAGCAATAATCTTTCATCAGTACACTTTTTTTTACAAGAAAGTAGAAAAAAAATATATATATTCAAGCCCATAGGGAAACCTATGTCCAACTCGAATATCCACTGTATCTCCTTCTGTAATAATAACCATTTATGGTCTCCACCTCTTTTCATTGGTGGCACTTGGTCTATAGTACAACACTGTAAACTGCAAATAGTATGCCCATTGTCTAAAACATGTTTAGCAACTGGTTGGTTTATTTTGCCTGTTTCTAGAGCTAGTCTTACGCTTGACCTATTTGCTGCCATTCTTTCTTTCAATATACAATCTGTTTTCCTAATGTAGGAACTCCCAAAAGGGCATTTAATTTGGTACATCATATACTTTCATGATTCCCAATGTAAATATAATATATTTTACCAGAACTGCTGTGAGTGAATTTACTGTCTAAAATAAGGTTACTACAAGTGATACATTCGTGCACCAAGTTTATTAGAAAATAAATGTTTTGGTTTTTTTTTAATTTATTTATCGCAAGCATCTGTTTGTACCAAATAGTCTTTAAAACTGTTCGGAAGAAGAGGATGCTCCATGCCGTATGTCTTAAAGATGGACCCGCTCTGCGCAGGATGGATGAAGATAGAAGATGCCGTCTGGATGAAGACTTCTGCCCACTTGGATGAAGACTTTGCCGGCTGTATGAGGATAGATGTCCAGTCTTGGAAAACTATAAGTGGATCGTAGGGGGTTAGTGTTTTTTTAAGGATTTACTGGGTGAGTTTTATTTTTAGCTTAAGGTTTGGGCACCGTGAAATAACTAAATGCCTTTTCAAGGGCAATGCCCATCCAAATGCCATTTTCAGGGCAATGGTTAGCTTAGGTTTATTTAGAATGAGTTTTATTTGGGGAGTTTGGTTGGGTGGGTGGTGGGTTTTACTGTTGGGGGGGTGTTTGTAATTTTTATTGCCAGGTAAAAGAGTTATCTTTGGGGCAATGCCCCGCAAAAGGCCTTTTAAAGGGCTATTGGCAGTTTAGTGTAGGCTAGGGGTTTTATCATTTTGGGGGACTTCATTATTTTGATAGGTCTATTAGATTAGGAGTAATTAGTTGTTGTTTTTTTTATAATTTCATTTTTTATTTTGTGTAATTTAGTGGGGGGGTTTTGTAATTTAGATAATTGTATTTGATTAATTAAATTTTTTTTATTTGATTGTAATGTTAGTTTTTCGTGTAAGGCAGGTTAGGTTTTATTTTACAGGTAACTGTATTTATTTTAGCTAGGTAGTTAGTAAATAGTTAATAACTATTTACTAACTAGTCTACCTAGTTAAAATAAATACAAACTTACCTGTGAAATAAAAAAAAAATTTTTTATTAGTTATATTGTAGCTATCTTAAGTTTTATTTTACAGGTAAGTATGTATTTAGTTTTAAATAGGAATTATTTAGGTAATAATTGTAAGGTTTATTTAGATTTATTTTAATTATATTTGTTAGGGGGTGTTAGGGTTAGGGTTAGACTTATGCTTAGGGTTATGTTAGGGTTAGGGTTTGGTTTAGGGGTTAATATATTTATGTAGTGATGTGGGAGGCCAGAGGTTTAGGGGTTAATAGTTTAATTTAGTATATATTTTGTTGTGGGGGCTTGCAGTTTAGTGGTTAATAGGTTTATTATAGTGGCGGTGTGGGTGGACGGCAGATTAGGGGTTAATAATATTTAAGTAGTGCTTGCGATGCGGGAGGGCAGCGGTTTAGGGGTTAATCAGTTTATTAGTGGCGGAAATGTTGGGGAGCGGCGGAAGAGGGGTTAAAACTTTTTAATAGTGGCGGCGATGTCCGGAGCGGCAGATTAGGGGTTATTAATTTTATTTTAGGATTTGCGATGTGGGAGGGCCTCAGTTTAGATGGCGGTACAAATCTTGTGGTTATAGAGTGTACCGCTCACTTTTTGGCCTCCCAGGCAAACTCATAATACCGGCGCTATGGAAGTCCCATTGAAAAAGGACTTTTTTAAAAGTGCGGTACTGACATTGAATGACGGTCAAAAAGGTGTGCGGTACACCTATACCTACAAGACTTGTAATAGTGGCGTTAGGGAAAAAGCATCATTATGAAGCAAAACAAAGCTTTTTCACTCATAACGCAAAACTCGTAATCTAGTTCACTCCGATGAACTCCTGCACATGGTATTGTGCAACAAATGGTATTTATTATTATTTTTTATTTTTCTATCTGATTAATAGGCTGATTATTATCTGATTTAATCGAATAGAAAAAACTGAAAGGGAAAAAAAAATGTTACTGCACAATACTCTGTGAAGGAATTAATCAGAGTGATGCAACTGGTGCTGTGCAACTAAGCAACTAATTGGAGACCACCTAATTGATAATGAGGTTAGTTGACAACTATTTTTGAGCCTGACACTATAGTAGGACCTTTGTAATTAATATTAAATTGGCCCTCAGTACAACAGTCACTTCTGAAGTTCTAGACTTCAGAAGTGTTTCAATTGCCTTACAATGGGAGTTTTAGGTGCTAATGCTAAGAATCTCTTGAGATTGTGGTAGAAATGCCCGTACTATTACAAGATACTTTTAAAAAGTTCTCCTAGGAGACACTGGTGGAGTGTGCGGCGGGAGACCCCTCTCCTCCGATCAGACATAACAGCCCAGCAGCAGCACATAGGAAAGGTGAGAGAACATTGGGGACATTATGGATATTGATCACCTGCTATAGTAGTGACCCTTGCAAGACAGATCTGGGCTAGGGAGACGCCATAAATACAAGGGAGCGGGAAGAAAGTGAAAGGCGCGAAAAGTCGCCATCTTAGTAGCAGCCCTATATAGTGCCAAAATAAAACGGTCTGGCTGAAAAAGCTCCGCTTGCCTTTTACATATGTATTGGGGAGGAGAGGGGAAAAGAAGGAGGTCAGCTCACACAAGAAAGCTCCCTACATTACCTCCAAATGACTTTCTAATTAAACACAAAGCAAAAAGTTTTCGTACCAGTGATCTCTATAGCCTGTCAGTTCTATATGGGAGACCTATGAAGCAGAGGGCTCTAGCCTTGCAAAAAGGAACTACCACGTTAGACAACCCACTTGGGGAGCGCTTAGGTTGCGCTGTGTGAGAGAAACCTTAACGAATTGAACTGGGTATACAGACTGCAGCTTCAATAGTAACTAGACATAACCATTGTTGCATAGATATAAAATCTGTTTGCACAAGATACCGAACACCACTGAATACAACTGTGCATTGCTGGTCTCTATCCCCTTCATTTCCTGCTGAACGCTGTGTCAGTAGGTCATACCCCATTATCCCTACCCGTCTTCGTCCAGTGGGGACAACTGCCCTGGGGTATAGAGGCTGGTGAGATTACTTAGCTCCCAAACTGCGGGATGGTGGAATGCATTGTGACCCATCTACATAGAAAAAAGCCACTGGGAGATGTAATGAGTTAAAGATGTAAAGGTGTGTTTTTGAGTGGTCCAACAGTCTCACACAGCTCAAGATAAATTACCACGGATATACATGGAACAGTGCCCCTCTCACCTTACACTATTCTTCTCTCATAGCATTACATAAGTATTCTGCCTGAGCACATCTGATGAAGAAAGTGATGCAGCATTATTAATATACGGAATAGCGCCCCTACTCATGTAGAGGGGGAGGGTTTTAGAGAGCGGTCCCAGAATCACAACCTTTAGTAAATCAAATTGAGTCAAAGGACCCTGGTTCTTGATATCTTCTGATTCTGCAAGATTATCTAGACTGTCTGCCTGATCCAGGTAGGGGCGAGACCGAGAGAGATATTCATAATGTCGACCAGGAAAGGGAACAAGACGGATAAAGGGATGAAGACCACATCTATGGAGACATTTTTCAAAACGCCAGAGTCCATAAAGTTAAAGATCTTCTTTTAAATGAAGTGGAGGAGGATCCTGAATCTGAAAATGAGGGAGAACTTGAAGACATGACTCCTGTGACTAAGGCAGATCTCAACGCCTTGGTATCCAAACAGGATATTGCGACCAATTTCGATAAACTCTGGGAAAAGATGGATAACTTTCAAGAGACAATCACCAACAGTCTTACTGATATCAAAACTGAAATCTCTGAACTGGGCACTCGGGTGGACTCATTGGAAACAGCAACTGATGAAATGAGTGAAGAAGTAGCTGAAGTATCCCAAACATTAACAAGCCAACAACAAATGATAATGGAGCTGGAAGAGAAAATTGAGGACATCGAAAATAGGAGCAGAAGATCCAATATCCGCCTCAAAGGGGTCCCTGAGACAATTGGAACCGAAGACCTGCACGACTATCTCCAGCAACTATTTAGAGCAATATTGGGAGCATCAGTTGACTCTGAAGTTCAAATAGAAAGAGCCCATAGGGCCCTTAGGGCTAAGCCCAAACCAGATCAACCCCCGAGAGATGTTATACTTAAGCTCCTGAGATACCCCGATAGAGAAAAAATATTGTCAGCTGCTAGACATAATCCCACGTTTAAATTCCAAGGCAACGTTATTCAGTTTTTTCAAGATCTATGCATCAAGACCCTACAAAGAAGATACACCCTCCGACCACTCACCCTCCTCCTCAGGAAACACCACATTCCATACAGATGGGGTTTCCCCTTTGCTTTATATGTAGTGAGAAATGGCAGAACTGCCACGATCAAGACCACAGCGGAAATACCTGATATTTGCAAATTTTTGGAGCTGGACCCACCAGAAATTGCAGAAGGGGAAGCAGCAACAAGCTCTCTGGAACTCTCTCACTCTCAGGCAAAGCCTCAGAGACCAAGATGGAAAAAAGTTACTAAAAAGAAAGCTAAGACTTGAAACTTAGATATAAAGAGAACAGCACCCACTTGAAAGATTTTTACTTTCCTGCTGTAAATGTATAAGGCATAGGCAAGGATTATTAACCCCATGATAAAGAAAGGGGCTGAGAGGACACTAGGCCTAAGAGACTGTTGTATGTTCATTAATGCTTATAAGATGTTTCATATTGTGGTTTTTGTTGTGACCATGTACAAAACACACACTGTGGTGGTGTTGGCAAATGATGACCAGCACACTGTTATATTATAATATGTTTTTAGTTATATTAACGTTTATGTTTTTGTTCTTTGGAGTCACGGGATGCCCCACACGTACGCAGAGCTCATCAATCATAGGTGAATCGCTAAGAGGTTGGGAGAGGTCTCATTAGATGGAGAATAAGGTACCCTTAGAATACCTAACTACTGGCAAGAAAAGAGTAGTATACAATTATATGCTTAAGAATGTCATTAGCTAGAATAACACTGCTCTTGCATAATGCGAGAGGTCTTAACACCGACATAAAAAGAAGGACTGCACTGACTAATTATAGGCGACTGAAAGCTACTGTAATTTTCCTCCAGGAAACGCATTTCCTACACTCCACCATTCCCAAATACTGGGCAAGGGACTTTCCACAACAATTTCATTCTACGATAGATTCTAAAAAAAGAGGAGTCTCTATTCTTATTCATTCCTCTATCCCTTTCACACACAAAGAAACTATAGCAGACAGAGATGGCAGATACCTCCTGGTGTCAGGTCAAGTGGGGGGAATAGACATAGTCTTCTGCAATGTGTACGCCCCAAATGAACAACAAGACAAATATTTTCAAAATATATCTCATCTGCTGACTGACTGGTCTAGGACACGTATAGTCTTAGCAGGAGACTTTAACATAGATATACAATCGCTGATGAAACACACAGCCAATCTGCAATCTAAAAATAAGAATAGACAGAAAGGGGTAGCTAAGAACATAGGGGGGATGCTCGAGCAGCATATGCTGCAGGACACTTGGCAAGTACTTAATGGGGATGCTAGAGACACCACATTCTACTCATCGGCACACAACAGTTACACGAAGATAGATTATGTGTATACGAGTCAGATACTGCAACCGATATTACAACATATAGATATTCTTCCTTGTGTATGGTCAGACCATTCAATCACTAAACTGTGTCTAGGGGACCTACTGGATCCAAAGAGAACAAAATCATGGACTTATGATCCGTCTTGTATTAAAAATCCGCTTATAAAAGATAAAATTCTCAAGGATCTAGAGGAATATTGGCAGATTAATGTAGATACCACAAGTAACCCTATCATACCATGGGCGGCACATAAAGCAGTGATCAGAGGTATATTGATTAAAGAAAAGACAGCAGCCAGGAGACAGCACACCCTACTCCTGAAGCAATTATACTCGGAGATTACTTCACTAGAGAGGGCACATAGAATAACTAAATCCCAAGCCACATTGACACAATTGCTGAACACTAAAAATAAGTTACAAACCATATTAAATGAACAATCCGTCAAAGCGGCACACAGACTGAAAACAAACTACTTTATCTTCTCAAACAAACCAGATAAATATCTAGCGAAAAAAATTAGAGACAATCATCAGGCTTTATCAATACCGAGCATACAGAACCCAAAAGGACACATGACATCCCATCCACAGGAAATTGTTGACACATTTGCTCACTTTTATAGCGACTTGTATGATGGGACTAAAGTGCAACACTGCCCTTCGACGGAAAAAGTATTTGTCTCTTTTTTACACAAAGCAGACCTGAAACCAATTTCTGAGGAAGATAGGGAGGCCCTGAACGCTAAAATTACATCTGAGGAGGTACGAGCTGCCATTAAAGACCTTAAACCTAGCAAAGCCCCAGGTCCAGATGGATTCCCAGGGGAATATTATAAAGCTTTTAGAGACATAATGCTGCCTCACTTGGTAGTATTTGCCAACCACATTATGGAAGGGGGAGAAATACCTATAGAACTGCTTCAGGCTAGGATAGTGGTGATTCCAAAACAGGGAAAGGACCCCCATTTTTGCGCTAATTATAGACCGATTTCCCTTATCAATCAGGACCTTAAGATAGTTACAAAAATACTAGCTAATAGATTGAAACACATCCTGCCCTCAATCATACACCCTGATCAAGTTGGATTTATCAAGGACAGGGAGGCCCCCGACAATATACGTAGAATGGTATCGGTTATTGACTTTCTTCAGGACAGGGGGATGCCTTCTCTGATCCTATCTTTGGATGCGGAGAAGGCATTCGACCGGGTCGATTGGAAATATATGATGAGAGTGCTGTCACTAATGGGTTTTGAGGGACGGTTTATGAAAGCTATTGAGGGATTATACTCGACACCCACGGCCCAGGTCAGAGCAATCGGACACCAGTCTGAGACCATACATATACTTAATGGCACACGACAGGGATGCCCTTTATCACCCTTAATCTTTGCGCTATGCATAGAACCCTTAGCTGCATATATACATAATTGTCCTGATATTTGGGGACTGGAAGTAGGGAAGATACATCACAAAATTACCTTATTCGCAGACGATGTGTTGCTAACCATTACGAAACCACTCATCTCGTTGCCACATGTATATCACGCCATACAATTATTCTCCCAGATATCGGGGTATAAAATTAACGCAGACAAGTGCGAAGCACTCCCCCTATCGCTACCCAAGCATACCATGAAGGCAATTGAAACAAATTTTGACTTCAAATGGGTATTAGACGGGCTCAAATACCTGGGGATAAAACTGACTACTCACTCCTCTAAATTATACGCTGCAAATTATTTTCCCCTATACAAAGCAATTAGGTCAGACATAGGAAGGTGGAGGAAAATGGGATTCTCCTGGTATGGGAGGCTGTCTGCTGTCAAGATGACCATCCTACCCAGAATTCTTTATCTGTTCAGGGTCCTCCCAATTAAAGTTAACAGTTCAGATTTAGATAATCTCCAAAAAGACATACACAGATTTCTGAGGGACAATAAACACCCGAGGATCCCACACCAAATCCTGACAAGACATAGACAATTGGGGGGGGGTGGGAGCTCCTAATTTGCATGACTATTATACAGCAGCTAGACTAGCGCAAAATTCAATACTTGGAAGAAGACAAAAAGATGTTCTCTGGCCTGCCTTGGAGGCTGCTATGGGGGGAATGGAGGGACCCGAGGATATTTTCTGGGGTAACATAAAGAATAAGGACCCAGAGATCTATCACAACAAATCCACACAATTGACCAAACAACAATGGACCAAGATACAGCGGATAGGGAAGCTGATGCCTAGACAAACCCTGATAATACCACTAAAATACTTGATAAATGAGGAGTTTATATACCATATCAAAAAATGGGAAAACAAAGGCTTATACAGGGTGGCAGATATATATTCACAAGGTAAATTACTGACCTTCACACAACTTAGACAGAAGCTAGAGCCTATTCAGATACACTGGTTCCTCTACTTACAGGTCACATCAGCTATACAAACATATATCAGTAGGGCCACAATACACAGTCAAAGAACGACTCTCGAAAATTTATGTTTAGCAATCAACAGACCCAAGAAAGCAATATCTAGATTATACATATCACTACAGGAAACTAAATACACGACTAAATCTACATTGCTACTAAATTGGGAGGAAGATATTGCAAGAGAGCATACGATTGACGACTGGAATGATATATTTCATTACGCTAGTAAGGGCCTTATTAGTGCAGACCTTAGAGAGAATGTACTGAAGACAACCTTTAGATGGTACTTGACACCAATGAAAACGTCTCATATGACACTAGGAAACTCTAGATACTGTTATAGAGGGTGTAAAGTTAGAGGATCATATCTTCACATGTGGTGGGATTGCCCTAGAGTCCAAAACATTTGGAGGAAACTATCTTTAATGCTAAGCACCCTGTTAAGCGAAAGGATCTCTCTTACACCAGCTCAGGCGCTGTTGCATGAGACAATTCCGAGACTAAACCCACATATAAACACTTTCATTCGAATCCTATGTACCACCACAAGAATAGCTATAGCTAAATATTGGAAAAATGAGACGCCGACGTGGGCAGAGGTCCTCAATAGGATACAGATGGTTTATTCGATGTACGAGACAGCAGCATTTATTCAAGACACAGGGCCTACGTTTCAGAAGATCTGGTTTTACTGGATAATCAGGGAAGGTGAGGGGACAGGATAGAGGAGAAAGGCAAGAATTCCTTAGAGGAAGATAGTCACTGATTTGATATAGGAGACTACTCAACAAAGGGAAAATTGATGAGGGAGCTACTAATAGCCATATAGATAGGTACTAGGGTGTGGGGCACCCGTGACTTCATTAGTTTGATTTGTTGTGATACAGGAGTTGTTGAATTATGTTTATCTGTTCTATTTAGATAAATGATATTACTGAAATTATAAGAATATTACCCCCCATGATTATATACTTCCAATATGGACTGCGATAGCCAAGGACATATAAAAGAAGTAATTGAGGGAAAAATATGAAAATGAGAGAAACCTCCATAGGCTTTGAGATAGACTGCAGCAAAGGTAGCAGATTAGATTAATTGTTGATATTTTATGGACAAATGGTTAAAGCCAAAGTTAGAAAGTTTCAATGGCAACCCTGCTCAAGGAATTGTCCCTAGGCGAGTACCACGAGTTCCTTAGAATACAATTATGAGTAAGGTACTATCTACCCTGCTGCTGAAAGCTCTTTATTTTCTTTTTTTTATGATTCTTATGTTTTTTCGTCTTTCTCATTGTATGTCACATGTAATGTATCCAATGTATATGGAGGAGGTTTGTGGTTTAATAAAGAATATTTTATCTAAAAAGTTCTCCTAAATACAAACAAAACCAAAAAAAGTTAAAAGTGTTTGTGCTAATATATACAGTGAGAAAGGTTAAGAATCTCAGCCAAAACACATTCAGCTAGATTACAAGTTTTGAGCGCTATAGGGATTTTAAGGACTGCCACAAAAGCAGCGTTATTTCACCTCACTATAGCGCTGGTATTACAGGTTTTGAAAAAGCAGGCTTGTGCGGGTGAAATGGTTGCATTACCGCACCAAAAACAAGCCCTTCTTTGACGTGCTCATGCACGATTTCCCCATAGACATCAATGGGGAGAGCCGGCAAAAAAAAGCCTAACACCTGCGATCGCGGAAACAAAAGCTCCGTAACGCAGCCCATTGATGTCTATGGGGAAAAAGAAAATAATGTTTAAACCTAACACCCTTACATAAACTCCGAGTCTAAACACCACCAATCTGCTGCCCCCAACATCACCGCCACCTACATACAGTTATTAACCACTAATCTGACCCCCCCAACATCGATGCCACCTACATATTGTTATTAACTCCTAATCTGCTGCCCCCAACATCGCCTCCCCCTACATAATGTTATTAACCCCTAATCTGCCGCCCCCAACATCGCCGCCACCTACATAAAACTATTAATCAGGTAATACACAGGAACAGGAACTCACAAACAGGTCTGAGACAACGCAAGGGCAAAGCATACTGAACAGAGGCCCTTTAAATAATAAGTGATGACATCACAATTCTGAGACTGCAACCTATCTCACACGGATGATGTACAACAGTCTGGCCATAAGAGGGCGTGCAGGAAATGGGCAGCATCACACACACTGCACCAGATTCAGCCAGAAAAGGTAAGCAAAATGGCTGCTAGCAGCACATGGCAAACAAAGCAGGAAAAAAACCCTGACAGTACCCTTCCCTCAACGACCCCTCCACGCGGGAGGACAAAAGGCTTATTGGGGAAACAGGCATGGAAGGCACGGAGGAGGGCAGGAGCATGAACATAAGAGGAGGGAACCCATGAACGCTCCTCAGGACCGTAGCCCCTCCAGTGAACCAAATACTGTACGCGGCCCCTGGACATATGAGAGTCAATAATGCTGCTGACTTCATATTCTTTATGGTTGTCAGCAGAGATAGGACGGGGACGAGGCAACACAGTGGTAAACCGCTTACAAACCAATGGTTTCAAGAAGGAGACATGAAAAACATTAGAGATGTGCATTGCAGGAGGAAGGTCAAGAGCGTAAGCCACAGGATTGACCCGTCGGAGTATTTGAAAAGGACCAACATAACAAGGAGCCAGTTTATTGGAAGGCACACGAAGGTTCAGGTTTCGAGAGGACAGCCAAACCTTCTCACCAACCTGGTAGGAAGGTGCGGGCAGATGCCTATGATAAGTCTAGAACTTTTGCAGCTGCATAGAACGATGAAGGCAATCCTGAATCTGCAACCACGTGGAACAGAGTTGGCGGAGATTCTCCTCCAAAGCCGGAATACCCTGAGACATGAATGAATCGGGCAACAAGGATGGTTGAAACCCATAATTCACCATGAACAGTGGTAACTGGGAGGAAGCATTAATAGCACTATTACGAGCGAACTCTGCCCAAGGTAACAGTTCAGACCAATTATTGTGGTGATCTGAGACATAGCAAGCGAGGAACTGTTCCACAGCTTCATTATACCGTTCCGCAGCCCTATTGGATTGAGGGTGATATGCCGAGGAGAAGGAAACCTGGATCCCAATTTGAGCACAAAAGTAACGCCAAAATCTGGAGACAAACTGGCTACCCCAGTCCGAGACTATCTCCTTTGGTAACCTATGTAAACGGAAGACCTCCCGTGCAAAAATTGAAGCAAGCTTGTGAGCGGTAGGCAGCTTCTTCAAGGGAATGCAATGTGACATTTTAGAAAAACGGTCAATTACCATTAGGATAACAGTATTGCCATTGGAAAGAGGGAGCTCGACAAAGGATGCTCACCATTAGCAATAGGTTGAAGAAGACCCACAGGAAGACGTCAAGGAGTCTTATTCTGTGCACAAACTGAGCAGGAAGCAACATACGCAGCAACATCAGAATGAAGACCTGGCCACCAGAATTGTCGATTGACAGACCAAATCATTTGGTTCTTGCCCGGGTGACCTGCGGCTTTAGGATAGTGGTAAGTGTGCAAAAGTTTAGATTCTCATGAACAAAGCACTTACCACTAGGTTTCTCAGGAGGTGCATTGGTTTGTGCAGCCAGGATCTCCTCCCCCAAGGGAGAAGTCAAATAAGTACATATGGTAGCCAAAATATGATCAGGAGGTATAACTGGAGTAGTTACAGACTCCTCCTTGGACAAAGGCAAAAATTGTCGAGAGAGGGCATCAGCCCTAACATTCATACTACCAGGCAGGTAGCAGACCACATAATTAAACAGAGACAAAAATAGCGCCCATCTGGCCTGTCGGGGCGAAAAACATTTTGCTTTGGATAGATAAGTTAAATTCTTGTGGTCAGTAAGAATGAGCACTGGTATGCTAGTACCCTTGAGAAGATGCCTCCATTCCTTGAGTGCCAAAATTATGGCCAGTAATTCCCTGTCGCCAATTTCATAATTGCACTCCACTGGAGACAATTTCTTAGAGAAGAAACCACACGGATGCAAGGAACTGTCAGGCGTAGGACATTGAGACAAGAGGGCACCTACTCCAGTTTCAGATGCATTGACCTCAAGAACGAAAGGCAGGACCTGGTTAGGATGAGCCAGTACTGGAGCAGCAGCAAAGGCAGTCTTAAGACTATCAAAGGCCTTAATGGCAGTAGGTGACCAATGGAGTGGATCATTCTCTTTACGGGTCATGTCTGTGATAGAATGGAATGGTATACAGATGACTTGCCTGAGGAAACAGAGTGGTCAGCTCTGAGAAACGCGTAGCGTGTTTTACTGATTGTTTTTTATGTTCATTTATTTATTTTTATATAAAATATTTTGATACACTTCTGAAGTCTCCTATCTTCCATTCTCAACATCTATCCATTGCTTGCCAGAGTGATATGTGCGCTGGGCCACTACAATATACCCAGCTTGTCTCATTAGCACTATAGTGTGCTCCATAATATGTGAGTATCTCTCTAAAGGGATAAGTTGGGGGGAAAGTACTGTACCAACTAATCTGCACTAGGAGTCGCCCTCTGTATACCATTCCATTCTTTCAGACTGCCACTTTAACCATTCAAGAGGAGCTGCCCTTGCATTTGGTGCACAGTCAACTGGGACACTGATAAGTTTCCAGACTGCTTACCTAGGCATTATCGTTGCCTTCACTATATGTGAGTATAAAACCTTCAATTTTCTATCTATTCATATACAAATTGGCTACACTAGGAGGAGCCCTTTCTTTTTTGTCTCATGTCTGTGATAGGTTTGACCAAGGAAGAAAAGTTTTTAATAAACTTTCTATAGTAATTGGCGAAGCCCAAAAAATGTTGAATAGAGCGAAGACCAACTGGGCGAGGCCACTGCAGAACTGCAGACAACTTGTCAGGATCCATGCAACAGAGATTACATAACCTAGGAAGGTTACTTGAGTCTGATGGAATTCACATTTCTCGAGTTTACAAAACAGGCCATTCTCACGTAGTCTCTGAAGTACCCGTGTGACATCAGAACGATGAGCCTCAAGTGTGGGTGAGTGAATGAGGATGTTGTCTAAGTACACCACAACACACTGTTGCAATATATCTCGTAGGATATCATTAATAAATTCCTGAAAAACAGCAGGAGCATTACATAGGCCAAAGGGCATTACAAGATATTCATAATGCCCACTCCTGGTGATAAATGCTGTTTTCCATTTGTGGCCCTCCTTAATCCTAACGAGATTGTACGCTTCTCTCAAATCAAGTTTAGAAAAGACTGTGGCTCCCTTGAGGTGGTCAAAGAGTTCCGTAATGAGCGGAATAGGGTAAGCATTCTTAATGGTAAGATGATTAAGACCCCTATAATCTGCAGGAAAGCAGGATTTGCGGATGATCCCCCGCGACAGAGCATCGGCAACATACTCCTTCATAGCACAATTCTCCACAACAGACAGAGGGTAAACCCAGCCCCGAGGAGGAATGGCTCTGGGTTGCAGGTCTATGGCACAATTGTAAGACCGGTGAAGAGGCAACGTTTAATATAGTTTAGTCAAATATTTTTAGAGGGCAAGTTCAGAAATAGGGGAGATAAAATAATGTGCAAAGGGTTCACATATTAAAGAAATGAATCTAAGATATAAAGATATCACATTTAGGGTTAGATAACTTTCAAGTAGTAAACATTATGAACTGGCATGTGCAACAAATATCTCCACAAAAATCTATGAGTCAGCCTTGAAACAAGCCCTTACATGTAAATTGTACAACATGCAGAGAACTGAAAATACCATGTAGAATTTGAACTGCACATATATTTGTCTAATAGATCCCACAAAAGCCTGCAGGATTATACCATAATTTGGGGAATATAACAGCAATTTACAGAAAATTATAACACCAGGCATGCACTGATGTTGTAAATTCATTCAAAGTCATAATTACTTTTGTTAACAGCATTCATCACCATATGTAAATGTATTTAGCAGACTGGACAGTAGGTGGAGCTGTAGCAAATTATTATAGAAGCAAGTACAGTGTTTAACAGATTTCTTCCTGATTCCTCCACTGTATTTTTGTTGTACAGTCAATGAATACTAGGATGGTCAAATTATGAAAATAAAAAAAAATGGGCAAATGCAAACAGCAAGAAAAATATATGCTGTCCAGGGGGTCAGAATGTTAAAGGAAAATCAACTATACAAAGTGAACCTCTAAAGGATGCGGGAACATAAAATCTATTTTACTTCATTTAAAACCAAAGTATCTGCTAATTTACGAGTTTTGCGTTATGAGCGGCTCGGTACTAACTTGCAAGTTATTGTCACCGCTCACCTCCCTATAGCGCTGCTATTACAGGTTTTCATAAACCCGGCGTTAGCAAGCAATATGTGAGCGTTGAGCAAAATTGAGCTCCATACCGCACACAAATACCAGCACTGCTGAGAGCTGGTTTTACGTTCTCGTGCACGATTTCCCCATAAGCATCAATGGGGAGAGCCGGCTAAAAAAAAAGCTGCAACATTGATTCCTATGGGGAAAGAAAAGTTATGTTTACACCTAACACTCTAACATAAACCCTGAGTCTAAACACCCCTAATCTGCCACTCCTGACATTGCTGCCACCTACATTACACTTATTAACCCCTAATCTGCCGCCCCCGACATCGCCGCCACCTACCTACACTTATTAACCCCTAATCTTCTGCCCCCAATGTCGCCGCCACCTAATTATACTTATTAACCCCTAATCTGCTGCCCCCGACATCCCCGCCACCATACATTATACTTATTAACCCCTAATCTGCCGTCCCCGACACCGCCGCCACCCTACCTACACTTATTAACCCCTAATCTGCCGCTCCCAATGTCGCCGCCACCTACCTACATTTATTAACCCTAATCTGCCCGCCCCCAATGTCGCCGCCACTATTTTAAAGTTATTGACCCCTAAACCTAACCTTAAGTGTAACCCTAACACCCACTAACTTGAACATAAACATAAAACCTAAGGTAGCTACAATGTAACTATTAGTTATATTGTAGCTAGTTTAGGGTTTATTTTATAGGTAAGTATTTAGTTATAAATAGGAATTATTTAGTTAATGATAGTAATATTTATTTAGATTTATTTTTAAATTACATTAAAGTTAGGGGGGTGTTAGGGTTACACTTAGGGTTAGGTTTAGGAGGTTTACGAACTTTAGTATAGTGGCGGCGATTTTGTGGGCAGCAGATTAGGGGTTAAAACATAATGTAGGTTGCTGTTCAGGGACAGAGATAGGGGTTAATATATTTAACTAGTGTTTGCGATGCGGGAGTCCAGCGGTTTATGGTTTAATATGTTTATTCTAGTGGCAGAGATGTCCGGAGCAGCAGATTAGGGGTTAATAATTTTATTTCAGTGTTTGCAATGTGGAATTGCTCGGTTTAGGGGTTAATAGGTAGTTTATGGGTTGTTAGTGTACTGTTTAGCACTTTAGTTATGAGATTTTATGCTACAGCTTTGTAGCGCAAACCCATAACTACTGACTTTCATTTTACGGTACGAATCTTGACGGTATAGGCTGTACAGCTCACTTTTTGGCCGGACAGGCAAACTCGTAATACCGGGCGCTATGCGAATTCCCATTGAAAGGTCATTTTTAAAAGCTGCGGTAGTTACGTTGCGTTACGGCCAAAAAGTGTGCGGTACACCTATACCTGCAAAACGCGTAATACCAGTGGTAGTGAAAAAGAGTCTTAACGCCTGCTTTTTCACCCATAAATGCAAACTCGTAATCTAGCCGTATGTTTGTATTTAAGCAATTATCTCCTAAAACTATTAAAAAGTGATGGGGGTTTATCCTGGCAGATAAATGTAATATTTCTTTTTATGAAGGTATGAGCATTCAGAATCATTGAAGCCCAAATTGAGCTAGACAAAGACCATACAGAGAAATAACAATAGCATCAATGTGCATATACAGGTACAAATCTCAAAATCATGAAATTCAAAATCAAACTTATCTGAAATCCAAACTTTTTAATCAATCCCTTGACTCTAAGGATTATAAGTTATTAACCCTATTCCGCGCTCCCGCCACCGCCGCCACAAAATACACGTAGTAACCCCTAAATCCCCCCCTCTGGGCTTCCACATCACCACCACTAACTAAACCTACTAACCCCTAAAAACATCAGCCCCCCACATCGCCATAAACTAAATTATATTATTAACCCCTAAACCTAACAACCCGCTAACTTTAAATTAAAATTATAACATCCCTATCTTCAAATAAATTTAAACTTACCTGTAGAATTAAAATAAACTATTTTAAAATATTAATTAACCTACCCCAACTATTTATACTACAATTAAATTAAACTACCAATTAAATGAACTAAATTACATATTAAAAAACCCTAACCCTACTCAAATTATTTAAATATACAATTAAACCTTATTAAAAAGTACTACATTACCAAAAGAAAAAAAAAAGAAGTTACAAAAAAAACAGACACCAAATTACGAAAATAAAAAACACATTATCAAAATAAAAAAGAATTTACCTAATCTTATAGCCCTATTAAAATTAAAAAGCCTCCCCCCAAAAAAAATAAAAAACCTATCCCTACAATAAACTAACAATGGCCCTTAAAACCCGTAAAAAAAAATCCAAACACCCCCAACAGTAAAACCCACCACCCAACCAACCAACCTCCCCAAATAAAAAAACTATCTATAATAGCCTAAGCTTGCCATTGCCCTGAAAAGGCATTTGTATGGGCATACATGCCCAGACCTTAAACTTAAAAATAAAACCCACCCAAAAAAAATCTTAAATAAACTAACACTAACCCCCTGACGATCCACTTACGGTTATTGAAGTCCCACTTGAAGGATCCATCCAGCTGGCAAGAAGTCTTCATCCAGACGGCCTCTTCGATCTTCATCAGCCGGGCAAAGTTCTCATCCAGGTGGCAAGAAGTCTTCATCCAGACAACATCTATCTTCATCCATCCGGCGCGGAGCGGGTCCCTCTTGAAGACATCCGGCGCGGAGCTCCTCTTCATACGGTCGCCCTCCGCAAACTGTACCTTCAATGCAAGTGACGTCATCCAAGATGGTGTCCCTTGCATTCCTATTGCTGTAAGATTTCAATGACCCAATAGGATTAGAGCTGCTAAGAGAGCTCAATCCCTATTGGCTGATTGGAAACAGCCAATAGGATGAGAGCTGCTCAAATCTTATTGGCTGATTGGAACAGCCAATAGGATTTTAGCAGCTCTAATCCTATTGCTGATTGAAATCTTTCAGCCAATAGGAATGCACGGGACGCCATCATCTGGATGACGTCACTTGCATTGAAGTTCCAGTTACAGCGGCGACCGTATGAACAAGGATGTTCCAGAGACGGATGTCTTCAGGATGGACCCACTTCGTGGCCGAATGATGAAGATAGAAGATGCCATCTGGATGAAGAAATCTTGCCGCTGGATGGAGTACCTTCGCCAGCTGGATGAAGATCGAAGAGGCCGTCTGAATGAAGACTTCTTACCGGCTGGATGGATCCTTAAAGAGCGGGACTCAATAAATGTAAGTGGATCGTCAGGGGTTAGTGTTAGGTTTATTTAAGGGTTTTTTGGGTGGGTTTTATTTTTAGATTAGTGTCTGGGCCATGTAAAAGAGCTAAATGTACTAAGAAAATAATGTGTTCAGAGCACCTCCAATGTTCTAGGTGTTGTACAATGTGTAGAGTGTGTATTTAGAAATATTTTAATTGTAAAACTAGTACTTTACACAAGAATAAAACATGCCACGGTGGGTACAGTGGTAATAAATGACCAATAAAAATAATAAGATGTGGATCCACTCTTGTACAAATTAAATATTGAATATATCTATATAAAAAACACTGAAATAAAATGATGCAGAGGCAATAATAATAGTAGCCCCAATAAAATATGAGAAAGTTAAAATTCCAAACAATGTCTGAAAGAAATCAATCCAATGTGTGGATTAAAAAATGCAGTAAATCAATGAAATGATTGCTGATATCAACTAGGAGGAGGATACCGTAAGAGAATTGTGTACCAGTGTTGGTGGTGATAATGTGTATAAAAAAAGGGAGTGAAAAATTATCCTTAGTGATTGCAATATAAAGAAAACAGACAGTGTCAACTTGCATATTTAAAGTGAAAAAAATTATGTGAAAAAATGGAAAAAATTACAATCTAAACACATTTATTTTCTTAGTACATTTTCCAAGCTAGCTAGTTAGCCTACTGTTCAGAGCTATAGGTGCTCGTCTTTGGCGCTACACCCCATCGAAATCCATAAAAGAGCTAAATGCCCTTTTAAGGGCAATGCCCATACAAATGCCCTTTTCAGGGAAATGGGAGAGCTTAGGTTATTTTAGATAGGTTTTTTATTTGGGGGGGTTGGTTGGTCGGGTGGTGGGTTTTACTGTTGGGGGTTGTTTGTATTTTTTTACAGGTAAAAGAGCTGATTTCTTTGGGACAATGCCCCACAAAAGGCCCTTTAAGGGCCATTGGTAGTTTATTGTAAGGCTAGGGTTTTTTTTTATTTTGGGGGGGGGCTTTTTTAGGTTGCGGCAGGGTCAGGGAGCGGCAGGATAGGGGTAATAACTTTATTTAGGTTGCTGCAGGGTTGGGGAGTGGTGGAATATGGGTTAATAACTTTAATTTAGGTTGTGGTGGGGTCGGGGGTAGCGGCGGCATAGGGGTTAAATATTTTAGTATGCATACGAAGAGAGAAGCGCTCTACCAGGAACAAACAACAGCTCATCAGCTAGTTCTATGGCGATTTACCACCCGGAAGCAGACTCTTTTAGATCAATGAGCTTTTCATAGAGTAAAACTTTCCTGAAGTATATCAGTCTGATCCTGCCCAAGTAAGGTCAGTCCAGCCCTGAAATACCAGACAATTCTCCTCTGAACATGGAACATGACAACCCCAGACGATCGTTTCGGCCTCCTAAATTTATTATGACCCTGGGGAAGTCTCCCTATGGGTGATGGGGGAAACCAGACGTGGACCTCCTTGCCCAGTGTGCTTAGAGGAATGTGGCTTGCACCTCACTGACGAGGCCCATAGGAGGACGATCATCTGGGGTTGTCATGTTCTTGTTCAGAGGAGAATTGCCTGTATTTCGGGCTGGACTGACCTTACTTAGCTGGATCAGACTGATATACTTCAGGAAAGTTTTCCTCTGTGAAAGCACACTGGTCCTAAAAGAGGCTGCTTCGGGTGGTAAATCGCCATAGAACTAGCTAATGAGCTGTTGTTCGTTCCTGGTTGAGTGCTTCCTCTTCGTATGCAAACATTTTAGTATAGTGGCAGCGTTTAGTGACTGGATATAAATAAAGTTTGGAAAAATCCGAATAGTGCGAGATCGATGACTGCTAGTTAACAACAGTCCGATGCTCATCGCCCCGTACTTGGTGCGTGTCTCTTTGCCGGCTTTTTTCATAACTAAGGAGAGCATATTGAGATATGCGGCCGCGATGTTAGGCGATGTTAGGCAAGCGCATTGATGCCGGCGAATACAACACATTTGACGGCTTGATAGATATCCCCCATAGGATGAGAGATTATTTTACTTGTGGATCTAGTTATGTAGCCCATTTAATGAAATGCCCTAGTTCTAGAATTTATATTTGCGAGACAACTAGAAAAGCAAGTGAATGCATAAGAGTACATAAGTTTAATATAAGATGTAAAAATGTAGAGACTCCTGTGTCTTCACATTTCTTAGAGGCGGGTCATTCTGTTAGCCAGTTAAAGGGACAGTATACACCAATTTTCATATAACTGCATGTAACAGACACTACTATAAAGAATAAGATGCACAGATACTGATATAAAAATACATTATAAAACTATTTAAAAACTTACTTAGAAGCTGTCAGTTTAGCTCTGTTGAAAAGGTAGCTGGAAAGCCCACTGCAAGTGGGACATAAGACCCCCCTTCTTTTGCATATGAAAAGACCCTTACCACAAACAGAAGCAAGCTGGAGTAGGTATCGGACGGTATTCTCATAAAACTTTGGGGCTTGGTTAGGAGCCTTAAAAATCAGAGCAATGTTATTTAAAAATAAGCAAAACTATACATTTTTTTTGAAAAAAAACTTATGGGCTATAAAAAGATCATCTACAAAACATTTATGCAAAGAAAAAATGAGTGTATAAGTGTCCCTTTAAGGTGGCAGATTATAGACCAGGTAAAAAGAGAATTAATGTAAAAAGTTGTATTTGATTTTAGGCATTAAATGCACTCAAACCTAATGGGCTGATAAGGACTATGATATGTCTGTTTTTCTATGATCACCTCTATGTATAGGATAGGTTGTTAAGTCTCTAAGATAAAAAACAAGGCATTGTATTAATATTGGGAGCCACTAAGTGGCTTTGTTAAGAGTATCTGTTTGAATTTTAAACTTGTTGGTTTAAGATGTGATTATAATGCACTAATAGATTGTCTTATATATAGCACTCAATAATGGGAATAGCCCCCCAAGATTGCTGTTGTTTGGATCAAACTCTGCAATAAAAGTTATTGCTTTCATGAGTGCTGTGAAGCTGAATTGTTTCTATGCTTTTTGGAGGCTGGTAGTGAACCTCTGATCTAACGTGCACCGTTATTGGGATATTGCTGATTCCAGGATTACATTCAAGTTAACCTAATTTACTTAATTTTCTTGCTTTCTGATTCCTTAATCTCGTCCGCAGTTACCAATTGCATTTTCTATTGAATGGAAATAACTAAATGGTAAAAGTAGCAACCCCTTTAAACTGTACAAGGTATTGTTTTACCCAATGACAAATATTGAACAGAAAGAACAGGCAAAATAGTGTAAAAGTTTACCTGAAACCAAATCCTACAGTGTCTAAGGTAAACATCATTTGCTGATGTAAAGTGAAACTTTTGCAATCTGAATCCATCCTGTGACGTGTTAAACAATCTGAATGTCATTGTAAATATACATGATGGGTTGCCAAATGATTATATTTTATAACTTTTTATATTTTAAGTTGTTTTTTTTTCTACATTGTTTGAAAAAAAAAAAATACTTATTCCGTTTTGGCAAAGTTTTTAATTTAAAAACAAGAAGAACAGTGCTGAAAACATTTTCCCATAGACAAAAGTGGCAGCAGCTATTCTTATCTTCTTAAATGTGATTTTTTTTTCATAGTTCTCACACTGTAAATTGGGAAACCACAAAGTAATGAGGTTTCAAATTTAGTCTAAAGGTGCAGAACTCAATATGCAGACCGCAATTCAAACCTCACTTGCCCATCCCTAGATATTGGCCAATTTTCACTTAACAACTGCCAAGGTTTTCGCAAGCTGGTAAAGTGTAAGGTAAAATAATGTAAAACTATAGATGTTGTGGGTGTTTAAGAACCAAAATTAATAGTGCTTTACAACTGCTGATTATCAGCAACAGCAATGTAAACATGGCCTTAAAGGGACAGTCAATTCAAAATTAAACTTTCATAATTCAGATAGGGCGCATTCAATTTTAAACAACTTTCCAATTTACTTTAATCATCAAATGTGCATAGTTCTCTTGGTATTCTTTGTTAACAGATAAACCTAGGTAGTCCTATATGCTAAATTCTTATCCCTTGAAGGCAAGCCTCTTATCTCAGTGCATTTTGACAGTTTTTCCCCGCTAGATAGCGCAAGTTCATGTGTGCCATATAGATAACATTGCGCTCACTTCTGTAGATTTACCAATGAGTCAGCACTGATTGGCTAAAATGCAAGTATGTTAAAAGAACTGAGATAAGGGGCCATCTACAGAGGCTTAGATACAAGGTAATCACAGAGGTAAAAAATGCCCTTGTAAAGCTAGTATTTAAAAATGTAATGACCATAACAGGGATTTGGTAAGAAGGGTTTGTGCTGTTCCTGCTGGGCTTAATGTGTACTGTGCCTTTAAAGGGACATGAAACCCAAAATATTTTTAAAACAACTTTTCAATTTAAATCTATGATCAATTTTCCTTCATTTTCTTGGTATCCTTGGTTGAAGGACCAGCAATGCACTACTGGGAGCTAGCTGAACATTTCAGTAAGCCAATGATAAGAGGCATATATGTACAAACACCCCATCAGCATCAAGCTCCGAGCCTACCTAGGTATTCTTTTCAACACTGGATACCAAGAGAACAAAGCAAATTAGATAATATAAGTTATTAAATATTTTATTCTGTACATTAATCATGAAGGAAAAATTTTGGGTTTCAGGTAGGGCCGGATTGCCTACCTGGATACCGGGAGATTTCCCAGATGGGCGGTGAGCTGGGTTGGTGATTGACCAGTCAAGCAAAGCCCTCCAGGGAGTTCACAGAGCTTGATGCACACTCATAGCCCATCTATTCTTGCAAGGCCGCTCCACTCCTATCATTTCTTTCTCTCCTCTCTCTCCCAACCTTTTATCTTCTCTTTCTTTCTCTCCATTCTTTCTCTCCTCTCTTTTTCAGTTAGCTCTCCCATTCCCTTCCTCTCTGTTACCCTCTCCCCGTACTTTTCTCTTTCCTTTTTTCTCTCCTTCCCTTTCTATTTTCCGTCACTCCTTCTCTAATTTCTCTCCCTTTCTTCTCTCTCTTCTCTCTCCATCTCTCTATTGCTGCCTCACCTTTGTATACAGGGCACATTTCCCAACAAACAAGCTATAAGGATAATTTTTATCAGTTTCTTCTTTCTATGGACATAATGTTATATATATATATATATATATATATATATATATATATATACTATATATATATATATATATATATATATATATATATATATTTAATTATTTCCAATCTCAAAAACACTCAAAATTTACAAATAAACATTTTCTGACATTTCCAAAAAATAATCAGTGACCAATATAGTCACCCTTCTTTTCAATATCAAACATACGCATTCCATCCATGGGAGTCTGTCAGTTTCTTGAACTGTTGACAATTAACTTTTTGTGCAGCAGCAACCACAGCCTCTCAGACACTGTTCAGAGAGGTGTACTGTTTTCCCTCACCATAAATCTCCCATTTAAGAAGGGCCCACAAGTTTTCAATAGTGTTTAAGTCAGGTTAAAAAGAGGGCCATATAATTATTATTTCATCTTTAAGGCCGCCCTTTACTGGCTAGCCATGAGTGGAGTACTTCGATGCATGTGATGGAGCATTATCCTGCATAAATATCATGGTCTTCTTGAAAGATTCAGACTTTTTTCCTGTACCACTGCTTGAAGAAAGTGTCTTCTAAAAACTGGTAGTAGGTGTGGGAGTTGATTTTTGAGCCAACTACTCTCAGGAATCTGGGTCCCAAAAGATCACTACCCTTTCTACCCTACACCGCTCCACATTCAGTTCCCTCTGGCTCAACTAATCCTCCATCTGGAGGGGGCTTCTTTCCTACAGAGTTTTTCCTGTACCACTGCTTGAAGAAAGTGTCTTCTAAAAACTGGTAGTAGGTGTGGGAGTTGATTTTGAGTCCATCTTCAACCCGAAAAGGTCCAACTAGGTCATCTTATAATAATAATACCAGCCCATACCAGTACTCCACCTTCACCTTGCTGGAGTAGAGCTCTGTGCCTGTTACTGATCCAGCCACAGGCCCATCCATCTGGTCCGTCAAGAGTCACTCTCATCTCATCAGTCCATAAAACCTTTGAAAATCTGTCTTTAGATATTTCTTGGCCAGTCTTGACGTTTCAACTTATGTGTCTTGTTCAGTGGTGGTCGGGTTTCAGCCTTCCTTATCTTGGCCATGTCTCTGAGCACTGAACACCTTGTACTTATGGGCCCTCCAGGCAGGTTGCAGTTCTGGAATATGACAGCATTGGAGCATAATGGGTTCCTGGTAGCTTCACGTTTGATTCTCAACTCTTTGGCAGTTCATTTGCATCTTTTTTTCTCAAAACGTTTCTTGCGACCCTGTTGACTTTTTGCAACAACACATTTGATGGTTATGTAATCACGCCCAATATCTTAGCAATATTTGACTTTTCAGAGTCAGTTACAGCTCTTTTTTGGGCTCATTTCCTTCCATAAGGCAGGGAGAGTCCACAACTTTCATTACTTACTGTTGGAAAATACAAACACCTGGCCACCAGGAGGAGGCAAAGACACCCCAGCCAAAGGTTTTAAATATCCCTCCCACTTCCCCTATCCCCCAGTCATTCTTTGCCTTTCGTCATATAGGAGGTGGCAGAGAAGTGTCAGAAGATTTAGATAGTCCTGTAATGGGTATGTTCCCCTTGAAGAAAGGAATGGAGTTTTAAGTAGTCATGTCAACCTCTCAGTGAAAGTATTGATGAAAGTTCGAGTCTGGAGAATGCAGGGAAATTTTTTTCTGCGAAACCATCCAGACTGTCGCCTAACAACTCCTGCAAATCAGCTGTTGACGAGCTTTACTGCTTGCTGCTACACACTCAAGTCCATGTCAGAGGTTGTCGCTGCAAGACTGTCACACTTCAGAGGCTGTGCCTGTTCCACAGCATGGTTCCTGGAGGTTAGATTGTTTATTATATACACTTTTTGCTATACAGGGGTAACAGTGTGTCTCCTTTATGCCTTGATAGAATCAAGGGTATATATATATCCTTCAGGGAGATTATTTGAACAGCAAGGGGTTATTTATAACTGCTTTTATGTGAGTTTTTTTGGGGCTCATAGACTGTGTGCTTTTGGCTTGGAACAAACAGGTTTCCCTTTCATTTTTATGTGTTGCACAGCTCATAATAGCTTGGCGGCCTTTTTCATAGCAGGGGAAGTCCTGTCCTACACACTATATGATCGGGTGCGGTCTTTTCATTTTTCCTATGATCCTGCTAACAAACATCGCTCCTAAGGAGAGCATTTTCTCTGTTAGCTGTCTGGATCAGGGAGGTGGTAAGGGCCCCAGTCATTGGGATTATAAAGGTGCCATTTATTTTAATAAAGTGTTTACTTTTTGTCTGTCCTTCTGTGAATATATCCTAGCTATGGAGGACTCTGATATTACATTAGACGGTTACGCTCCTTCTGTACTGATTAATAATTCCTGTTTATATTGTGAGGAGGCCATGGTTTTCCCACCTGATCAATTTTGTTCCATTTGCCTAAGCACTGTTCCTAAAGTCTAAGAAGGGAGACAAGCCTGCTAATACTCATAGCACTAATTAGCCCCTTTGAGCAGTCTAACTCAGGAATCTGGGTCCCGAGAGATTACCTACCCTTTACTACCCTACCCGATCCACATGCAGTTCCCTGTGGCTCAACTAATCCTCCATCTGGAGGGGTGTTTTTTCCTGCGGACTTTATTGCACCAATTACAATTGTCAGTGTCTGTGGCCCTGAGTGCCTTACTTAGCTTTAAACAAACACAGAGAAAGGTTAAACATAGTTCTCCTGACTTAGAGTCATCTAAATATTTGTTGGATTTATCTACTATGTCCCAGCTATATACCTCTGTAGCTTCAGAGCGTGAACTTTCTGAGTCGGAAACTTCAGTTTCTAAACCTCCTTCAGCAGAAGAACCCTCTTTTAGATTTAAAATTGAGCATCTGCATTTTTTATTAAAGGAGGGTTCTGTCTACACTAGAGGTTCCAGAGGCTACTCTCCCTAAGATCCCTAAATTAGACAGGGTTTATGAAGACAGGAAGGTCCCTTTGACTTTTCCTGTGCCAGTAAGATGGCGAACATTATTAGTAATGAATGAGAAAGAATAGGAACTTATTTTTTCCCCCTCATCTACTTTTAAAAAATTATTCACAGTCCCTGACTATCAATTAGACTTATGGGGCTCCATCCCTAAGTTTGATGGCGCTATTTCTATGCTAGCTAAGCGTACTTCTATACCTCTGGAAGATAGTTCCTCTTTTAAAGAGGCCTATGGATAAGAAATTGGAAACCTTTCTGAGGAAGATGTTTCATCAGGAAGAACATTAAGAGTCCCTTCTCAATCTTCTTTGATCACCTGGATGGAAGATAAACTTGGAAAAGAGTTCTCTTACTCCAAGTACAAGGGTGGAATTTCCTGGGGACAATAATAGACTCCATATCCATGAGAATATTCCTCACAGATCAGAGACATTGCAAGCTAACTTCTGCATGTCTTGCCCTCCAGGCCTCCTTGAGACCCTCAGTGGCTCAGTGTATGGAGGTAATTGGATTCATGGTGTCCTGTATGGACATCATTCCATTTGCAAGATTCCATCTCAGACCCTTACAACTATGCATGCTGAGACAATGGAACTGTGACCATTCAGATCTGTCTCAACAGATCATGCTGGACAACCTAGAAAGAGGACTTGCTCTCTTGGTGGCTCTATCCAGATCATCTGTCCCAAGGCATGTGCTTCTTGAGACCATTCTGGGAGCTTGTGACTACAGACACAAGCCGTTTGGGGTGCCAAGAAGGCACAAGCTCGGTGGACTCAGGAGGAGTCCTCCCTTCCAATCAATATTTTGGAACTTCGGGCAAATTTTCAATGCCCTGAAGGTTTTGGCCCCTTCTGGATTCGTCCCAGTTTATCAGATTCCAATCAGACAATATAACCTTGGTTGCCTACATCAACATCAGAGGGGAAATGAGAAGTTCCTTAGCAATGAAAGAAGTATCTCAGATACTAGAGTGGGCAGAGTCTCACAGATGATTCACATTCGGGTGTGTACAACTGGGAAGCGGACTTCCTCAGAAGGCAATCTTTTCACCCAAGGCAATGTTCTCTCCACTCCGAGGTGTTTTGCAGAGATATGTAGCGAGTGGGGAATGCCAGAGATAGATCTCATGGCATCCCACTCAATACCAAGCTACCCAGGTACGGGTCAAGTGATCCTCAGGCGGAATTGATAGATGCCCTATCAGTACCATGGAGGTTCAGACTCATTTTGGAGGTTTTTTTCCTCCATTACCACTTCTCCCTAGTGATGGTGGCTCACATCAAGCAGGAGCGAGCATCAGTTTTGCAGGCTGTGGTGCCCTCAGAATAGGGTCTGCCTCTTTTTTGTTCCCTCCCGTTATTCATTCAGTGTCCTCTGGAGCTTGGGTATAGTTTTCCCAACAGTAAGAAATTAAGTCATAGACTCTCCCTGCCTTATGGAATGAAAACATAATTTACGCTTACCAGATAAATTCTTTTCCTTCCTGGCAGGGAGAGACCATGATACCGCCCGTAATTTATTTTTTGATGGGCGGCTCCCCTTTTTATATTATTTCTTCTGGAACCTTTATACCCTGATGTTTCTCCTACTTTTATTTGTTCCCTCGGCAGAATGACTGGGGGATAGGGGAAGTGGGAGGGATATTTAAGCCTTTGGAATATGGGTGTCTTTGCCTCCTCCTGGTGGCCTGGTGTTGTATTTCCCAACAGTAAGGAATTGAGTTGTGGACTCTCCCTGCCAGTAAGGAAAGGAATTTATCTGGTAAGCATAAATTATGTTTATGCCTGAGGAAAAGAAGCTGCCTAATAATTATGCAAACCTTATATATATATACCAATCCAAGGAGAGAAGTTGCGCTCAATCTTGAAATTTTCTTGAAGAAAAAAGGCACTCCGGGCACGTAGTAAAAAGTAAAAACAACTTTTATTCCTAAAATAATTAAAGAGAAGGACAAAGTAGTGTAGTCCAGCAAAGAGCCAGCAGTGACTCCAACAATCAGGTTGATGAGCTGATCCTCACGCAGACATGTTTCGTGCGTTTGCGCACTTGATCACTGCTTACCTGAGGATCAGCTCACTCACCTATTTATGACTAAGTTGATTACCAGAATTTGCATATTTAAAACTGATTGTGTACCTATATCCACAAGTCGGGCTACTTTAATTATAATACCGGCTAGCTAGGAAAAAACATAAAAAGAGTGTACAAAGGGATAATATTGGAAATACATGACATGAGATAATCTGACCATTAATTTGAAAAAATTGCTATATATAATGTGAGCTAAATTTCCTGAAATTGCCAAACTGATAAACTATTAGGATACCAACTGTTACAATTGTATATATTTAAACACATTTTTTTCAAGTAGATCTAGACTTAGTATATATGTTAGTTATATAACAAAAAAGGAAAATCACACTGCCAAAGAAAAATAAAGGTGTCATGCCATTACTGTGACAAATAAGTTATTTAATAAGACTTTAGATAGACATATATTAGATAAATACATCTAGGTCACGTCTAATGTTTAATCCTTCTGGTTCACTAGTCTGTAATTTAAACATCCAATAAATTTCCTTTTTATTGAGTAGTGACTCTCTATTTCCACCTCTTCTCCACTTGGTAATATGGTCAATACCCTGTATTCTTAATGATGATACATCTGAGTTGTGAATTAGTTTAAAGTGTCCTTGATATGGGGGTATCACTATCTTCATCCTCAACTGACCTAAGATGTTGCAGGAATCTGTCTTTTGAGGGATCTCTTGGTTTTTTCCTGTATATTGGATATTACAAATATCACATGTGAGAAGATAGACTAATATGTGTAGTTGCACAATTAATGAAATATCTGATATCATATCTCTGTGTTAGTTGTGCTTGAAACAAATTTATCGCCCTCATGTATAAAGTTACAAGTTTTGCAGATGTGTCGTCTGCATTTAAAACATCCCTGTCTTTGTTTAAGCAGCATCTGTTTATCTTGGGTTTGATATCCAGAGGGGGATAAATGATTAGAAGACGTTTTAGCTCTTTGGGAATGAAGTCACATCCAGACTTTAAAATCTCTCTGATGGTAGGGTCTGAATACAGAATAGGAAGAGAATCTTTAATGATTGTACATATTTTGTTATATTCTACACTAAAGGTAGTTATAAAATTTAATCTTATTATTTTCATTCTTTTTAGTCTTTGACTTGTTGTCTGTTTATATTGAAGCAACTCAGTTCTTGGGATTTGATCGGACGCTTGCTTTAGCTTTTAATAATAGGCCCTCATGATAACCTCGCTGTTTGAATCTTTGAGTGGCTTCACTGGCCTGCTTTTGATATCTGTTTCACTGGTGCAGTTCCTTTTAATGCGAATATATTCCCTTTGGGTATGCCTCTTAACACATGCCGGGGATGACATGATTCAAATTTTAAAAGTGTGTTGCCTGCAGTTTCCTTTCTGTACATTTTAGTCTGGATAGTAGATCCAGTCTCACCGCCTTGAACAGTGAGATCCAAAAAGTTCACACTTTCATTGCTGTGAGTGCCTGTGAATTCTATACCTAATTGATTACAGTTGAGGTAATTACAAAAGCTATCTGCCTCAGTTATGTCACATTCTAAGATGAAAAACAGATCGTCTATGTAGCGACAATACTGGATAATCGATCCCTTGAATGGATTGCTATCTCCAAAGACGTGGGACAGCTCCCACCCAACCCATGAATAGGTTGGCATAGGAGGGGGCAAATTTAGCCCCCATAGCAGTCCCCACGTCTCTGGAGATAATAATCAGTTTGAAACATGAAAAAATTGTGGGTAAGCAAGTATTCAATTGCATTCAGCAAGAAGACCTTAGTTGCTTCTTCAAAGTTATATGATGAATTAACAAAAACATTGATAGCCATAAGGCCCTTTGAATGCTCAATAGACGTGTAAGAGATGTCACATCAACAACCATTAACCTATAGTTTGGTTTCCATTCAATGTTAGCAATTTTTTTTGATAAATGAAGTGGTGTCTTGTATATAACTAGGAAGTTGACATACTGTATATATATATATATATATTATATATATATATATATATATATATATATATTTATATATATAATGTAGAGAAAATAACTCATTGTGTAAACTATTTACAAATCTAGACAAGTCAGAAGACTTGCTTTTACCTCAGAAACCTCTCTGATTACATTGTTTCCAATGCAGCAAAGGATTTTGGGTGAGATATGCAAATGAGGTTCACAATTACTCACTTTAAGGCAGACCTTCCCTTTACGCCAAAGCATTGCCACATTACACAGCTTTTAAGCTTAGCTAGGGGTAGTACAGTCATCCAGACCCATCCCAGGACAGCTGTTTCGTGGTTATTGCCACTCATCAGCTGGGAATAGGTTGAATCACTGCTTGGTAAAGTCATTTTCTGGGGGAAATATTTTATATTTACTTGTCACTTTTTGTCACTTTTTGTTACTGACTATTTTAAATTGCTGTTGTATTTCCCACAGTTTCTGTGGTAAAAGCAAGTCTTCTGACTTGTCTAGAGTTGTAAATAGTTTACACAATGAGTTATTTTCTCTACATTTTGTATTAGTGGAGATTTTAAACTCACTTTTCGCCTCCCCATATTTTAAATTGCTGTTGTATTTCCCCCAGAAAACAACTTTACCAAGCAGTGATTCAACCTACTCCCAGCTGATGAGTGGCAATAACCATGACACAGCTGTCCTGGGATTGGTCTGAATCACTGTACTACCCCCTAGCTAAGCTTAAAAGCTGTGTAATGCGGCAATGCTTTGGCGTAAAGGGAAGTCTGCCTTAAAAAGCAGGATAAAAGTAAAAATCTGAGTCATTGTGAACTTAATTTGCATATCTCACCCAGAATCCTATGCTGCATTGGAAACAATGTAATCAGAGAGTTTCTGTGGTAAAAGCAAGTCTTCTGACTTGTCTAGATTTATAAATAGTTTACACAATGAGTTATTTTCTCTACATTTTGTCTTTAGTGGAGGATTTTAAACTCACTTTTTGCCTCCTCATATTTTAAATTGCTGTTGTATTTCCCCCAGAAAACAACTTTACTAAGCAGTGATTCAACCTACTCCCAGCTGATGAGTGGCAATAACATGAAACAGCTGTCCTGGGATTGGTCTGAATCACTGTACTACCTCAAGCTAAGCTTAAAAGCTGGTGTAATGCGGCAATGCTTTGGCATAAAGGGAAGTCTGCCTTAAAAAGCAGGCTAAAAGTAAAAAAGTGAGTCATTGTGAACCTCATTTGCATATCTCACCCAGAATCCTTTGCTGCATTGGAAACAATTGTAATTAGAGTTTCTGTGGTTAAAGCAAGTCTTCTGACTTGTCTAGATTTGTAAATAGTTTACATAATTAGTTATTTTCTCTACATTTTGTATTTAGTGGAGGATTTTAAACTCACTTTTCACCTCCCCATATTTTAAATTGGTGTTTATATATATGTGTATATATATATATATATATATATATATATATATATATATATATATATACTATATATATATATATAGGGCTCATTGGGCTGGCCTACAACTTTTTCAGGTCTCCTTTTTATTTCCAGTCTGGCCCTGACTAGAAGGATCCAATCAGCCATTGATTCTAGTAATCTTTGCCTACCCTAGATTGTGCAGTATGTTGTTTACTTTTGTATTGAGACACTGATATATTGGCACGTAAATTACTATTTTGTTTCTTCGTTTTGACTTTCCTTGATTTATATTTTACTTGTCACTTTTTGTTACTTACTATGCATCTGTTAAGTGGCTTTGTACTGTATCTGTGTGTGTGCTTGGTTTGACCTGGCCTGTTTGACAATGTACCCTCTTCTACCCTTTTGCGTTATTAGGTACATTGGTAACTTCCCTGGCAATACTGTTCATCTGAGGTAAGATTTTATGTATGATTTAATAATTTTGGTTTGGGGATCAAACAGCTGAATCATGTTTTGGAGACCTTTCTGGTATATTTTGTAGGAAAAATAAGATCTTTAGGCAATAGTACCATTTTAATCAATGTGATCTTGGCTGAGACAGATAAAGGTAATTTTCCCCAATTCCTAAGTGTGATGTTATACTTGTGCCATAGAGGAGGAAAATTACTTTGATACCAATCATGTGGATTTTTATTGAGGTGAATCCCCAGGTATTTGGTCTTATATCCGCTTGAGTAAAATGATTATTTACATAGCTGTCCTTTTGCTTATTTATCCATAGGATTTCTGATTTTTTAAAATTTATCCTATACCCGGAAAAGGAACTGTAGTTGGAGATTATATTAAGAAGGATTGGAATATTTATCTTTGTATTATTCATATAAAAAGGATATCATCTGCATATAGGGAGAACGTAAAATTGTCCTTTATTGACTTTAACCCCTTCCAGCTCTCTTCTGCAATTTACAGCCAAAGGCTCCAGTGATAAATTGAATAGTAGGGGAGAGAGGGGACATCCTTGCCTTGTTCCTTTTTGCAGTTTTAAAAAAGGAGAGAACATTCCGTTAATACTTAAGAAAGAAATTGGATCTGAATATATGGTTTTAATGAAATTAGAGAAGTGGCCTGAAAAGCCAAACTGATTTAAGGTATAAGAAAGGTGGTCCCATGAGATAGAATCAAATGCCTTTTCTGTGTCTACAGTAACAAGGGCAAAGACTTTCATGAATTTAGAGGTCTGTGCTAGCTGGGTATGATAGTGTTCTATTAATAACATAGCTGTTCTGATGTTTTTTGTAGAGGTTCTCCCTTGCATGAAACCTGACTGATCAGGATGTATTACATCTCCAAGTAGTGTTTTTAATCTATATGAAATAATATTTGCAAGAATTTTATAATCCATATTAAGGAGAGATATTGGGCGGTATGAATCCATGCATTCTGAGTTTTTATCTTTTTTAATATTAGTACCACATTTGAGGCGGAAAAGTAGCTGGAAGGTTTAAAGTCAAGTAAAAATAGGTATTCTATTTCTAAGTGAAGGTATAATTTCGCCCTCCAATATCTTATAAAACTTAGCTGGAATCTGATCCAGCCCAGGAGCTTTACCGTTGGCTAATCTACATATGGCTTTTATGATTTCATCTGCTATTTCTTGATTCATCAGCGCCAGTTGTTCTACCATAATTTTTTGGTACTAAAACTTTTTGCCAAAAATCTTCTTTATTCTGAAGATCAATTGGATCCGATGAGTATACCTTTTGATAGTACTCGTGAAATTTAGACATAATGGGGCCTATCTATCAGGCTCCGAATGGAGCTTGACGCCCCGTGTTTCTGGCGAGCCTGCTTGCTCGCCAGAAACACAAGTTATGGAGCAAGGGTCTAAAGGACCGCTGCTCCATAACCCTGTCCGTCTGCTCTGATGAGGAGGACAGGAATCGCCGCAATTCAACCCGATTGAATACGATTGGGTTGATTGACACCCCCTGCTGGCGACCGATTGGCCGTGAGTCTGCAGGGGGCAGCGTTGCACCAGCAGCTCAAAGAGATGTTGGTGCAATTCTGAATACGGAGAGTGGCAACGCTGCCCCTGGTCCGACAGACATATGATAAATAGGCCTCTATATCTACAGGAGAGCTAAATTATTTACCTTGCTTCATTATTGCACTAATAAAATAAAAAAATTCTGGCTTTTGCAATATTATCCAGAAATTTAGCTGTTTTTGGGCCATGTCTATTGTGGATTGCTTTTGTTCTTTAAACTAGATTGTAGTAGATGTTGATTTAGAAAGACCCTCCCTTTCCTTTTTGCTTTTAAATATGCCATCCATTGATTTTTTGTGGATTTACAATATACTCTGTATACCTATCCTTAAGTTGATTAGTTAATTGCATTTCTCTTTTCTCTATAGGTTTTTTTTTTCCTTTTAATCATATATGCTTTAATAAGGCCCTTTAAATAAGCTTTCACTGTTTCCCAGAAAAATTTCTGGTTTAGAGATATACTCATGATTATAGTTTTTAAAATCCCTCCAAGTATGTGAGATCCAGTTTCTAAATTTTATGTCAGAGAACAAAAATGAAGGAAAGAAAAATTTCCTGATTTGTTTGTTTTACGAGAATTAAATGAAATGGAAAGTGTAATGAGAGTGTGGTCCGAAATTAATATATTTTTAATGTCAATAATAATTTCTGTGCTCAAAAAGGACTCGCTAATCAAAAACATGTCTAATCTGGAAAGGGATTGATGTGATTTCGATTCACATGTAGATAATCTATGATCTGTATTTTGTGATCTCCAGATATCTTTTTAGTTTTAAGCTTTTAGTAAACTTGGTTAGGCATTTAGATTCTCTGCTGTACCTGTGAAGATTTTTGTGTTTGAGTCGATCTAAAAGTGGATTGAATACTGCATTAAAATCTCCGGCTACAATAATTTTAGAATTGATTGAATTAATAAATTTAGCATATAGCCCTCCCCAAAAGAGGGGTTGGAACTCATTCAGAGCAAATATATTACAGAGGGTAAAACGCAAACCATGAATTTCTATTTCTATGATTAAATACCGACCATCTGGGTCACTTTCTTGTGAAATTAGAGTATAGTCTAGAGTTTTATTAAGTAAAAAAGCAACTCATCTTTTTCTATTTGTAGCCACCGAGGCTACTTCACTAATCCAACCAAACTCTAACTTATTAGCTTCAGAGATGCTAAGGTGTGTTTCCTGTAAAAAGGCAATGTCGGGGGAGTGTTTCTTAAGATAGTGTATATTTTTTTTTTCCTTTTTATCGGGGATGTGATTCCCCTTACATTCCAAGAAACAAAATCAATAATATCTTTCATCCCTTCTCTTTAAGAGTAATGCATGAAAAAGAAAGAAAGTGGTGACAAAGAAAAAGAACAAAAAGAGGTAAGACCCTCAACCCTGTGTTATCATTATATATGACAATATGGTATTCAAGAGATAATACTGTTGGAGTTTCCTTATCTAACAAATTTTGGAGATCAGCAGCGTTGTCTAGTGTTAGAACCTGGGAGTCATATGTGAACCTCATTTTAGCAGGATTTAGCAGAGAAGCTTGAATACCCATTTTAATAAGTTGAGAGCAAAAGGGAGCTAATTCACGCCTTTTAATGGAGGTCTCTGCAGAGAAGTCCTGAAACTGTGTTTTGACGCCTGTACCTTGCGCTTTGGGTTAGCTTACAGAAAACTGAAGCTTTACATATTTACAGGTGTTTACACAGTTACATAACAAACATAAAAAAGTCTCAGGAATAATAAAGAGCACTGTATCCACTGCAAAAATGTACAGCTCCCACTCTGTATTGTGCACTCTAAAGTGAAGAGAACAATAAAGTTTTTCAAGAAAATAACAATATCACTGATCCATGAATGCTCATCACTTTTGTCACAGTGTATGAGATTACTTAAATTCCAAGATGGCGGCGCCCAGTGTGAAGATGCAGAGCTTCACTAACCAGCACTTGTAAAGGGTTAAAATAAGATAATGCGGCCGATTTATCAAGCTTCGCATGGTGCTTGATGCCCCTTGCGAATACGATCAGGTTGATTGATACCCCCTGCTAGCGGCCGATTGGTCGCGAATCTGCAGGGGGCGGCGTTGCACCAGCAGTTCACAAGTACTGCTGGTGCAATGATAAATGCTGACAGTGCAAGCTGTATGCATTTATCAATTTGCAGCGGACATGATACACTACATCATATCATGTCAGCCTGAGGAAACAGTAACATTACTGAGAAACGTGTCACTGTATTTTATCTATGTGTTTAATAAACACTTGTTTTTAAGTTTTCCTAAGTTACTTGCTACTTTTGATCCAACTTTTGTATTCACAATAACAAACCTTTTTTTTGTGGTAGCTAACCACACCCTGAACTCTGCAAGCAAGCTGAAAGATACACCATTACACCTGGTCACACACCTGGTTTCACTTGATCGTGGAGGAGGCTCTGGCCTGCCTAGTCTGCATTACATTACAGTGCTAGACCACAAGTGAGTGTAATTTATCCACCTATTAGCAAAATATTTTCATTCATACAGTATTATGCTATGTGGGGATTGTCTCTTATATTTATAGAGCACACATCAGAGTGAAACACACTCCTTGCACTTGTTCCTGTCATATATACCCAGAGAGAGTTTACCGGACAACTCTGAGGATCCGGTCTGCTTAGTTTGCACTACATTTACAGTGCTTGAATACATGTGAGTGTATCTGTTCAAAATTGTATGTCTAGCATATTTTTGCAGACTCACGCTATGTTGGCGCCTTCTCCCTTTTCTATAGATCATATCATGTCTGCTTGCACTATGTTAAATATACCCCAATGGCTTTAAAGAGAGCTGCAGACACAAGAGGAAAAACAATACAATGGTGAGTAGAAAGTGTGCTACTGTACTTATACCCAGCAGTTTAATGTCCTTTTAACTATACAGTGTACTGTAAAAATATTCCCTTTAATGTGCTTCCATTGCCAGTTGTACAAGCTGCAGATTATACAATGTATGGGGAATAGCTCAATAAGTTTATTTATGGAAACCATCACCTGTTGTTCTAAAAAAAAACATACCAATTCAAATGGGCTGAGCCTGCAGGAAGTGCAGACCTGAGTATTTTTTCTGTCTGTCTATACACAAAGGCAAATACATGGGTACTGAAATTTTATGTTATGGATGGTGGTTATGATGAGCACACACAATTGCAAGAATAAGCCTAAAAGAGCAATTCTGAATAATTTTAATACTATGCAGTTGGCATAACGTCTTTAAGAACTTATTAAGGTAAAAAAATAAAAATGTACTGTCCAGTGTCACTTTAGTTATGGCCACTACAGACAATCATATTACTCTCTCATACACATTTTTATTTAAAAAATCCTCAAGGGCACTCGTAAACATTTGGTGAATTAGTATCTCCTAACACATATCACATGTTGTGTTATTATATAAAACATTGGGAAAAATTAATATGTGACCAATTTTTGTTTAAATACACTTTGTGGGGATATATATTCATGCAGTATATAAATATACTAAATAAATATATATATATGTGTGTGTGTGTGTATTTGTTTATTTTAAATTTAGAATTTTAAGTGCTAATCAAACAAAATAAATAAATTATGGTCAAAATGCTTATATACAAAGATGCTAAAAAAATTAGTAATAAATAAGGTTTGACTACAACAGATCTGACATGTTATTTAAGTGTTCTGATAGTTGTTAAGTACATAATAACATTTAAATGCAAAGTTCATATTAAATCCCCCGTGGGCACTTGGGAAAACACAATATGGAGGTTTCATTAGATCTGATCCCTCAGACTCTCTTCCAGTTTGGTTATCAATTTGATCATTTGTTTTAGGGAGTTTAACATTTAATGCCAAGGGTATAGGGGGGAACTGAAGCATGCATGGTTGGCTTAGTCTTTGGGTAGTAAACCAAGCATCTGTATGAAGAAATTGTTGTTGCTGATCGATATTAGAAACTGGCACTTGAATATTCCTCTTTACTTGTGAGATAGTATGGTGGAAAGTGTTCATTGGCCATTCCTTGGTTGGTTTTGAAAGGGGATCACTGTCCATAACTGACTTAGAATTCTCCCTATCAGAGTATGCATTTTTGGTGGTCCCAGACTCCACTGGTCGAATCTTCTGCTCTTCACACCTTTGACCTTTGCGGTGCTTGGCGCGACGGTTCTTAAACCAGACCTGATGAAAGATTGAGAGTCAAAGAAGGATTATGGAGAAAGTTAAAAATGGAGAAAAGGTAGAATGAAAGAATGAGCAAAATACATATAACTTTCCTGAGAGAATGACATACCATCCTGACTGCTAAACATGTACTCAATCACTCCCATTTATTTAAATGTTTGTGGTGTCTATACTACAACTAACTAAAATAAGTAATCAATTCAACCCAGTTTCTAGCCTAAAGGCTCATGCTAGGTTCTACCCTTTAGAATTAGGTGCATTACCTGAATCCTAGCCTCTGGCAGGTTGACAGAAATGGCTAATCGCTCCCGGGTCACTACATCTGGATATGGCGTCTTTTTAAAGTTTCCTCTAGAGCTTTCAGTTGCTCAGCACTAAACAGGTGCGGGTACGGCGTAGCTGATGGCGAAAACCAAATCCAGCGGCTGTGAGGAGTTCTGTATGAAAAAGATAGTTGCTTCGTCTTAAAGGGACATAATACTCGTATGCTAAATCACTTGAAAGTGATGCATCATAACTGTAAAAGCTGACATGAAAATGTCACCCTGAACATATGTAAAAAAGGGAGGATATTTTATCTCAAAATGTCTTCAGCTCACCAGAGTACATGCTCTGTGAACAGTTAGAGCTGCTGTAAGCTGCAAGTTGAAATAAAAACCAAAAAACACAATAGCCAATCAGCATCAGCAGTGCTGAGGTCTTGCATTGCTTTGCTGTGACCTCATGAGATTTCACAGTAAACTTCCTTAAAACTTAATAGGAAAATGACATAACTGTGCCTGCACATGCTAGATGCAGACTCCCTTGGAAGTCCTGGACTAAAGTCTCTTTATAATGGCATGTGAATACTTAGGACATTTTGAGGTAAAATATCTTCCTTTTTTACAGAGAGATGTTCAGGTAATATTTTCTAGTCAGCTTTTTACAGCAATGCTGCAGCACATTCAAGTGTTTCAACATTTGGGTATCACGTCCCTTTAAACCCACAAGAAATAAGCTTCTATTTATTAAAAGATTTGAGGGTATTATTCTAAAGTGGGCTAAAAAATGTGTTTCATATTAGCAAAACTTACAAAGCTTGACTAAAGTAGAATAACATTGATTTCTATACTGAGCTTCAAGAGAAGCAAAAGGAACGATAAGCACTAATGGTTATCTTTCTTGCATATGTCCTGAAGAAGCCGAGAGAACCCCTATACCATAGTTTGTTGTTATTTTTTATATTTATATAGCTCTTATGTTTTCTGTGTCTCTTTAGAATCTAAACTTATTTTAGCAGTATTTAATCTATTTACAACAATGATGCTCCATCCTTAATGGAATCTAAGTATGAATGATTGGCATGTGGCACTGTGGGTACTAAGAATATATATTTTTTCTTTTTACATATGTTTTACATAAGGATCTGTCAATATCTTGTTGCATTTGCAGTGCCAGCACTCTCCTTATATAATAATGATGAAGATTCTAGAAGTAAGGAGATTAGATGACAGGGCAGCTATTAGGCTTCTTTTGATGCCATAGGGGCTGATTTATCCAGGGCTGAAATGGCCCCTGATGTCCCTGTTTCTGGAAACAGCCGTTATGAAGCAGCGGTCTTATGACCTCTGCTCCTTAACTGGTCCGCTGCCTCTGAGTCTGCAGACATTAAACTGGCCTGATCCTATACGATTGGGTTGATTAACACCCCCTGCTAGCGAATCTGCAGGGGGCGGCATTGCACAAGCAGTGCACCAGAACTGCTTGTGCAATGTTAAATGCTGACAGCGTATGGTGTCGGCATTCAGCGATGTCTGTCGGACATGATCGCTACAGCGTATCATGTCGGACAGACATTGATAAATCAGCCCCGTAGTCTCTACATTATTGTTTCTATACATTTAAAAAGTAATTAAAACTTTATATTAAAAAAATCCCTATTCTATAAATATCTAAGATAATACTTCTCAAATGATTCTGTTCTGTAACACTTCATAGCCTTTTAAAAAATAACGATACTAAACTAAAAAATACATTAAAGTGATATGAAACCAAAAAAAAAATCTTTTGAGATTCAGACAGAAAATTCAATTTTAAAAAGTTTACAATTTACTTATATGATCTCATTTGCTTTGTTCCCTTGATATTGTTTGTTTAAAAGATACCTAGGTAGGCATCTGGAGCACTACATAGCAGGAAATTGTGCTGCCCTCTAGTACTCTTGCAAATGGATAACATTCTTGTAAAACTGCTGCCATATAGCGCTCCGGACACATGCACAAGCCTGAGCTTACGTTTCTGCTTTTCAACAAAGGATACCATGGGAACAAAGAAAATTTGGTAATAGAAGTAAATTAGAAAGTTGTTTAAAATCACATGCTCTATCTGAATCATGAAAGAAAATGTTGGGTTTCATGTCCCTTTAAATACTTTTAGTATGGTATCTTTTGTATTCATTTGGTATCTATTATCTTAAGCATCACAGGTACAATATTTGTAATTGACTTTAGTATCTTTAGTTAAATTCCATTTGTGAAAACCTGATACTGTATAAAAGACAATGATTATTTCAAAAGTGTAAAACAGTTCTCTGATGTTTGAAAATGGTTCTTCTGATACTGAATAAACCACATTTTCTGTGGTAACTGTCCCTATCACCAGTAAGCAATAGAGTCCAGGACTCAGTTGTGTACAGGCATTCACTTCCCATTTTACTTTTTACTAATATTGTAACATGCAAAATATTTTAACATGTTTAACAATACCATGTCCTTTAAAGTCACATTAAAGGGGGCGGAGTTTGACTGAGCTCAAAGATGGACGTGTGAGCTCCGAGCTCTGAGCTGGAATCCCTAACAAAGTCAGCATTTCAGCTTATAAAAAAAAGAATATTTAATATTTATGCACTGGGTGAGGTCTCGGAACGCCGGGAACACAATCTGAAGAGGGACAGCGTACGGTTGGAGCAGCTGGGAAAATTACCAACTTTGCAAGCGGCAGCTTCGCGCCGAAACTAAAGTAATCCCTGCAGCATTAATGGCGTGACAAGCAACAGACGGACAAAACTCCGGAACCCGGCACTCAAGCAACAGCGACTAGAGCCATAATACAGTAAGCAGATGGGCAACAACACAAACTTTTTATAAGTTAAGCGGCGCTGACCGCTCCGATCCAGATACACCACATGGGTAAGCAACCTCCATCACCTGCACACATGGGCCTAGTGAATGCCGATCCACGCAACACATAACGGTTAGTAACTGATGAAGATAGATGCTGGAATTTGCCGCTGTCAGCCGCCCCAACACCCCCAAACTATAAGGCGATAAATCTTACAAGTAATACAGGCAGTCTTAGCCGGACTATGCTTGGGGGCAAAATAAGAGAGACATCTCAGGCAAAAGCAATTAAATTTGGGCCAAAGGACTCACAATAACTTTAAAGTATAACTGACCCCAAACAGAAGATGTGAGGCATCTAATGATCAATCAGGCATACCCAATTTAAAAACATATAAGGAATACAAGAGTCTGTTAACATATTCGGCAATTTGAAGTGCACGGCATACCCTAAAACCTGCAACATAACCCCTGTTATCCACACACACGTGGCATCAAACAATTCATTTAACGGGGCATAACTTTTAGTGGCTATCTCAAGACAACCAACTGAATCCATCACTCTTAGCCACCTAGAGTCATTTTCTATCAGGAAGTCAACAGCTCTAAAAGATATTATAACATTACCTCTCACCCGAGGCAACTTTCTCTTATACAGCAAGGTTTCTTTATTTCAAAGGACTATACTAACATATTGGAGAGTCTCTTAAAGATATTGGCTCACCCTCCACCACACTACATTCTCATCTCTAATAATAAACAACTAATATGTCAGCCAAAAAATCTACTAAAGGAGAAAAGATAAATAAATCCTCCACTGTGAGCACCTTCTTCAAACCTTCACGCCACAGTAAACTGACAGAAACAGTGACAGAGGAGATGGAGGGAAACTCAGACACTGAATTAGATTCTACACCACACAGTGAGACCCACCCAGTAACAAAAGCAGACCTCAAAGACCTAGTCTCAAAACAAGACATCGCAGCAAATTTCGAAAAATTGTGGGAAAAGATAGACACAATGCACTCAGCAGTCACATCCAGCCTAACAGATATCAGAGCAGACATAGCAGACATGGGAGGTAGACTAGAAGCCTTAGAAGAACACAGAGACACAGTAACAGAAGAAATGGAAACTACCTCTCACACCCTACAGTCACAAAACCAGACCATCAACGAATTGCAAGACAAGGTCGATGACCTAGAAAATAGATCACGCAGAAGTAACATCAGGCTGAAGGGGGTCCCAGAATCAATCACTAATCCTGATCTAAACACATACCTGAAAACACTTATTCAGAAATATCACGGGAGAATCAGAAGAAACTGAGTTTGCGATTGAAAGAGCCCATAGAGCGTTAAGAGCAAAACCCAGGGAGGAGGCGCCTCCTAGAGACATTATAGTAAAATTCTCATTTTTTCAAGATAAGGAGAAAATCCTTCAAGCTTCCAGAAGCAAACCTACCTATAAATTTCAGGGAAGTGTTATACAGTTCTTCCAAGATCTCAGCATTAGAACCCTCCAAAGAAGAAGCTCTCTGCGCCCCTTAACAACTCTTCTACGCAAAAACCAAATTAAATATAGATGGGGCTTCCCCTTCGCCCTTCACATTCTCAGGGACAACAAAACCTTTACAGTCCACGATGTAGAAGATATTCCCCCTACCTGCAAATTACTAGGACTGGAAGTCCCGAAACATACCAATGGAGGACATTCCTCAACCTCTGCCGAACACCTCTAACCACATAAAATGGACACAAGTAAACCGCAAAAGAACCAAAAAATGATATATTATCAAGGTTGCCTGACCCATTTATATTGTTTTTTCACCGGGGGGATGCAGAACATTCACAAAAATGCCGCTTGGACCCTCCAAGCAGAGCCCCAATCCCCCGAGTACTTTCTGACCAAGGTCCCTGACAAGGGAACTTTGGCTACTATATCCTTTTGTATGAACTACCTTAAAACCCTCCTTTGTACAAAACGAAGGAGGAGAAAAGTATTATGATATGTTGTTTCTCAGTTAGAAAATATGATTAGTTATGTTAGTCGAAATTTCTAAAAGCTGACACATTAGCTAACTTTTTATTAACTCATCTCAAGGTCCAGCTCTTCTCCCCTATCCCTACTTGTTAGTAGTAATAATGTATGCATACCCACAAGTTAGGTTTAACAGTTGTTATGTTACACTTTGTTCTACATGTTTATGCCTCATTTCTATCTCTCTTCTAACGTTCTTTAATTCTTCCCCTAAAGATGCCAGGAAGGTCACCCCCTCCGGGTCAGCACAACTTTCTATCGCTTCCAGGTCTGAACCTACCACCTCCTTTGGGTCGTATGTATTAAACACTTGGTTACCTGCACCATATCAGAAAACACTTTACATTTTACGAACTAGATGATACCAAAAATTCACCTCATATCTCACAACGTGAGAGGCTTAAATACTAATGTTAAGAGACGTACAGCTATGTCCCAGTACAGTCTTTTAGGAGCCAACATATTATTCCTTCAAGAAACCCACTTTACTAATGACATAATCCCGAAATTTTGGACCAGAAAATTCACACAACACTTCCACGCAACGACTAACTCTAAGAAAAGAGGGGTCTCCATCCTTATCCACGCTGATTTACCATTTAAACATGAATCCACTATTGCAGATAGAGAGGGAAGGTATCTTATAGCCAGGGGTCACTTTGGAGAATCCCACGTTATTTTATGCAATGTTTACGCCCCCAACGACAATCAGCATTCGTTTTTTACCCACATCTCCAGTTTACTCACCAACTGGTCCCACTATAAAATTATATTGGCAGGTGATTTCAATATCACGATGACCAAATTTAAAGAATCCAAAACCAAACTCACAGCTAAACAAATCAGACACAACAGAATCGTAAGCTCCATTCAAGAACACCTAACACCACATGCTCTATTTGACTCTTGGTTCACATTATATGGAAACACAACAGACACTACTTTTTATTCGGCAGCCCATAAACAATACACAACACTGGATTATATCTACATTAGCCAAGTCTTACAACCACTTCTACAAACTTCAAAAATCCAGCCATGTGTGTGGTCAGACCATTCTGTTTTGTCCTTATATCTAGAGGGATTTGTAGATACACAAAGAGCGAGATCCTGGACTTATGATCCGACACATTTAAAAAAACCCACACACAAAGATAAATACATTAAATCACAGACTGATTTTTGGGAACTTAATAAGGGAACTACACTGAACCCTCTATCTCCTTGGGCAGCACATAAAACCTACATGCGAGGATTATTCATCCAGGACAAATCCACTAACAACAAACAATACAGAGCTCAAATATCACAACTACACACAGAAATTTCCGACTTAGAGAAACTCCATAAGACTACAAAAGAAAAGACATTTTAACCACCCTAACAGTTAAAAGAGACGCTTTAGCCAACATGTTAAACACTCAGTCTATCAGAGCTATACAGAAACTAAATACACAATACTATATCTACAAAGACAAACCAGACAAATTTTTGGCGAATAAACTCAGAGACCGATGCAAAGCATCTATTATCCCTTCCATATTAGCGGCAAATGGCACTTCAGTTTCAAATCCTCAACTTATCGCGGATACATTTGCGGACTTTTATGGGAAGTTATACAACGGTAATAAGGTCACTTACACAAGCACCACAGAATCCCAAACAAAGCAATTTCTAAAAGAAGCCAATCTACACACAATTACAACAGAAGACCTAGACAAACTAAACACACCAATTTCCAGGGCAGAAGTCCTGAGGGTCATTAAGGACCTTAAGACAGGAAAAGCAGCAGGACCTGATGGATTTGTGGGGGAATACTATAAATCATTCAAAGAAATACTAGTCCCACATCTCACAGATTTTTGCAATTTCATACTAGAGGGGCACACTATCCCAAAAGATATGTTACAAGCCAAAATAGTAGTGATTCCCAAACCCGGCAAAAACCACAACTTATGCGCGAATTATCGCCCCATTTCGCTTATTAATCAAGATATGAAAATTTTCACAAAAATTTTAGCTAATAGACTAAAAACATATTCTGCCAAAACTAGTTCACCCAGATCAAGTGGGCTTTGTATCAGATAGGGAAGCTCCAGACAATGTACGACGGCTCTTAAATATCATAGATTATGTGGGAAACTCCGGGATGCCTTCTCTGCTCCTCTCGCTGGATGCAGAGAAGGCATTCGATAGAGTAGATTGGAGATACATGTCGGCGGTACTACATCAGATGGGATTCAGGGGGGCCTTTATTACGGCTATAAATGCTATCTATTCAAACCCAACAGCCCAAGTGTCAATCTCAGGTTACAAGTCTAAGATCTTCCCCATATTAAACGGCACGAGACAGGGATGCCCACTTTCCCCTCTTCTTTTCGCGCTCTGCATAGAGCCTCTGGCGGCAAAAATCAGATTAGATCCAGATATCTCAGGAGTTAAAATTAAAAACCAAGAATACAAATCAACACTTTTTGCAGATGACATTCTTCTGACACTGTCCAGGCCCCTCACCTCACTAACCAATTTATACACTCTCCTAGACCAGTTCTCTCAAATTTCAGGATACAAAATTAACTTGGATAAATGCGAAGCAATGTCCCTAGGATTACCACAACATACCAAAAAAAACATTGAAATTAACTTCCAAATCAGATGGGTTGCCCATTCGCTCAAATATTTGGGAATACACCTAACATCTCGTATTGACCAGCTATACAAACATAATTATGAACCCCTTTACAAAGAGATAAAGAAAAAACTACATAAATGGAAAACATATAACTTCTCGTGGTTAGGCAGACTAGCGTCTGTCAAAATGACCATCCTACCCCAGATACTATACCTCTTTAGGACTCTCCCCATCCAAGTTCCACTCAAAGACCTAAAGACACTACAAAAAGACATAATAGCATATATTAGGGGGAACAAAACGGCGCGGATAATATCCACACTCATTATGAGACATAGACAATTGGGTGGAGTGGGTGCGCCCAACATTATAGATTATTACAGAGCAGCGAGGTTAGCCCAGACAACACTAATGGGACACACATCTAGGGAGATTATTTGGATTGACCTAGAGGCTAAGCTAAGAGACTCTTCACACTCAGACGATATTTTGTGGAATGATTACCCCTCAAAAGAACTCTCAAACAAACCAGGTTCACAGGTAACATTACATACTTCTCAGATATGGTCCTTTATGACTAAACGACAAAATTTATTATCCAAACAAACATTAGTACGTCCACTTAGATCTCTAACTCCTATAGACCTACATGCTACAATCGATAAATGGTCCAACAAAGGACTTTACAGAGTGGCGGACTGGATGGATGGTAGAAAACCTAAAACATTTAACCAGATTCAAACACAACTTGATACAATAAAACTACAATGGTTCCAGTACCTACAAGTTAACTCAGCGATCTGTAGATACATTAGAGACTTTCAGCCAAACATTACTACTCCGTTAGAAAGCCTACTCAAATCCTCCCACAGACCTAAGGGGGCCATTTCCAAATTATACATGCAAATACAAACACTGGGAAACCCACACAAATCTAAACTACTCATTAATTGGGAATCAGATCTAAACATTTACAAAGATAGGGGGTGGTGGGATGACGTGTTCCACTCAGCCTGTAAAGGACTACTGAGTACCGATTTGAGAGAAAACACGACCAAGACCATGTTCAGATGGTATCTGACCCCAATTAAAACGGCCCATATATCCGCTAGTCATAGCAAATATTGCTATAGGGGATGTGGAGAAATAGGCTCCTATTACCATATGTGGTGGGAATGTAGGGAAATACAGGAAATCTGGACTAAAACCTCTGACCTACTCAGTACAATCCTGGAGGACACTATCTGCCTGGCTCCAACCCATGCATTGTTACACATACCTATTCCCAAACTAAATAAACAGATAAATACATTCATCAAAATCATTTGCACAGTCACCAGAATAAGTATTGCAAAATACTGGAAGGTCTCGGCCCCCCCTTGGGAAGAGGTTTTAAATAGAATTTCTCTTACATATCGAATGTATGAGTCTGCATCACAAGTACTGGACACACAAGCACAATTTGAGAAGATCTGGTTTTACTGGACACTAAATAACAGACCTACAACTTAAACACAGCTCTCCCCTTGCTGATTGGGAGATGGTGTGGATAACTGCTGACCCGCGGGGGGGGGGACAAACAAGGAGATAACTCTTGGCAACTAAAACAAATCTTTTTCTCTTTTTCTTTTCCTTTCTTTCTCTTTTTTCTTTTTCTTACTTTCTATTTAGGGCTCACTGTGGCCTTAATATCCCTAACCCAAGGTTGATACAAGGTGATTCAGAGAAAACTTTCAAAATATATCTTGGGATCTTCGTGTTTTTACCCTGTTACAGTTAGACAAGTTAGAAAACCCATATGTTATAAGTTTTTTAAAGGAAAAAAAAAAAAAATATTTTGAGAAAGCAAACTGTAATTCCACCTGATCAACTACAAGATTGTTAGCTTCATTTCAGCTTTCTGTATAATGACCATACCACTAGACTGCTCGTGACATGGGTGGTAAATTGATGTGATGTTATATGATGTTATATTCTCAATAAAAAATATTTAAACTTAAAGTCACATTAAAGGGATATGAAACCCTACATTTTTCTTTCATGATTAAGACAGAGCATGCCATTTTAAACAACTTTCTAATTTACTTCTATTATCAATTTTTATTTGTTCTCTTGGTATCTTTGGCTGAATATCAGGGACATAAGTATGAAGCCGGCCCATTTCTGGAGCTCTTTATAGCTGCAGATTTGCAAGAATGTTATCTATTTGCAAGAACACTAGATATCAGCACTATTTCCTGCCGTGTAGTGCCAGGTATCTCTTCAACAAAGAGTACCATGTGAACATAGCAAATCTGATAACAGAAGTAAATTGGAAACTTTTTTTTAAATGGTATGCTCTATTTAATTCACAAAAGAAAAATTTTGGGTTTCCTATCCCTTTAAAGGGGCAGTAAACTTACAAACTAATCCTATATAATAAAAGGCCAAGTGTGTTTGTCCGAAGCTGTCATGCGCAGTAGAGACTGCGCGCGAGGACAAACACACTTGGCCTTCCAACTAACCTGGCATCGTGTGGTGGACTGGGCATGACCGGAGGATGTGGAGTGGGCGTGCCCGGGCCGGTGCGACATGGGCGTGGTTGGGTGTGATGTGGGAGGGGTCGATGTGACGCGGGTGGGACGGGTTGGGCCGGGCGGGGCCAGATACTGGGGCCAGCTGCTAAGAGACAGAGAGCTCTAAAGGGGGGGGGGGGTAGAGAGAGCAGAAGAGGGGGGATAGAGAGAGGGAAAGAGAGACAGCAAAAGAGAGAGGGGGAGAGAAACAGCAAAAGAGAGAGGGGGAGAGAGACAGCAAAAGAGATGGGGGAGAGAGACAGCAAAAGAGAGGGGGGAGAGAGACAGCAAAAGAGAGGGGGAGAGAGACAGCAAAAGTGAGGGGGAGAGAGAGCACAAAAGAGAGGGGGGAGAGAGACAGCACAAGAGAGAGGGGGAGAGAGACAGCACAAAAGAGAGGGGGAGAGAGACAGCAAAAGAGAGGGGGAGAGAGATAGCAAAAGAGAGGGGGAGAGAGACAGCAAAAGAGAGGGGGGGAGAGAGACAGCAAAAGAGAGGGGGGAGAGAGAGAGCAAAAGAGAGGGGGAGAGAGAGAGCAAAAGAGAGGAGGGAGAGAGTGCAAAAGACAGGGGGGGGGGAGAGAGTAAAAGAGAGGGGGGAGAGAGCAAAAGAGAGGGGGGAGAGAGCAAAAGAGAGGGGGGAGAAAGCAAAAGAGAGGGGGGAGAGAGTGAGCAAAAGAGAGGGGGGAGAGAGAGCAAAAGAGAGGGGGGGAGAGAGACAGCAACAGAGACGGGGGAGAGGGCACAAAAGAGAGGGGGGAGAGTGCACAAAAGAGAGGGGGGAGAGTGCACAAAAGAGAGGGTGAGAGAGTAAAAGAGAGGGAGGAGAGTCAAAGAGAGGGGGGGAGAGAGAGCAAAAGAGAGGAGAGAGAGAGCAAAAGAGAGGGGGGAGAGAATGCCAAAGACAGGGGGGAGAGAGAGAGCAAAAGAGAGGGGGGAGGGAGAGAGCAAAAGAGAGTGGAGAGAGAGAGCAAAAGAGATGGGGGAGATACAGCAAAAGAGGGGGGGGGAGAGACAGCAAAAGAGGGGGGAGAGACAGCAAAAGAGAGGGGGGAGAGAGACAGCAAAAGAGAGGGGGGAGAGAGAGAGCAAAAGAGAGGGAGAGTGAGAAAGCAAAAGAGAGGGGAGAGAGAGAGCAAAAGAGATGGGGGAGAGAGACAGCAAAAGAGAGGAGGGAGAGAGACAGCAAAAGAGAGGGGGAGAGAGACAGCAAAAGAGAGGGGGAGAGAGAGCACAAAAGAGAGGGGGGAGAGAGACAGCACAAAAGAGAGGGGGGAGAGAGACAGCAAAAGAGAGGGGGGAGAGAGACAGCAAAAGAGAGGGGGGAGAGAGACAGCAAAAGAGAGGGGAGAGAGAGAGCAAAAGAGAGGGGGGGAGAGAGAGAGCAAAAGAGAGAGGGGAGAAAGAGAGCAAAAGAGAGGGGGGAGAGAGCAAAAGAGAGGGGGGAGAGAGCAAAAGAGAGGGGGGAGAGAGAGCAAAAGAGAGGGGGGAGAGAGAGATCAAAAGAGAAGGGGGAGAGAGAGATCAAAAGAGAAGGGGGAGAGAGAGATCAAAAGAGAGGGGAGAGAGAGCAAAAGAGAGGGGGGAGAGTGCACAAAAGAGAGGGGGGAGAGTGCACAAAAGAGAGGGGGGAGAGTGCACAAAAGAGAGGGGGGAGAGTGCACAAAAGAGAGGGGGGAGAGTGCACAAAAGAGAGGGGGGAGAGTGCACAAAAGAGAGGAGGGAGAGTGCACAAAAGAGAGGAGGGAGAGTGCACAAAAGAGAGGAGGGAGAGTGCACAAAAGAGAGGAGGGAGAGTGCACAAAAGAGAGGGGGAGAGAGTAAAAGAGAGGGGGGGAGAGAGTAAAAGAGGTGGGGAGAGAGATCAAAAGAGAGGGGAGAGAGTGCACAAAAGAGAGGGGGGAGAGTGCACAAAAGAGAGGGGGGAGAGTTCACAAAAGAGAGGGGGAGAGAGTAAAAGAGAGGGGGGGGAGAGAGCAAAAGAGAGGAGAGAGAGAGCAAAAGAGAGGGGGAGAGAGTGCCAAAGACAGGGGGGAGAGAGAGAGCAAAAGAGAGGGGGGATAGAGCAAAAGAGAGGGGGAGAGAGCAAAAGAGAGGGGGGAGAGAGCAAAAGAGAGGGGGGAGAGAGAGAGCAAAAGAGAGGGGAGAGAGAGAGCAAAAGAGAGGGGAGAGAGAGCAAAAGAGAGGGGGGAGAGAGACAGCAAAAGAGAGGGGGAGAGTGCACAAAAGAGAGAGGGAGAGTGCACAAAAGAGAGGGGGGAGAGTGCACAAAAGAGAGGGGAGAGAGTGCACAAAAGAGAGGAGGGAGAGTGCACAAAAGAGAGGAGGGAGAGTGCACAAAAGAGAGGAGGGAGAGTGTACAAAAGAGAGGAGGGAGAGTGCACAAAAGAGAGGGGGGAGAGAGTAAAAGAGAGGGGGGAGAGAGTAAAAGAGAGGGGGGAGAGAGTAAAAGAGAGGGGGGGAGAGAGCAAAAGAGAGGGGGGAGAGTGCACAAAAGAGAGGGGGAGAGAGTAAAAGAGAGGGGGAGAGTAAAAGAGAGGGGGGGGAGAGAGAGCAAAAGAGAGGAGAGAGAGAGCAAAAGAGAGGGGAGAGAGTGCCAAAGACAGGGGGGAGAGAGAGAGCAAAAGAGAGGGGGGAGAGAGCAAAAGAGAGGGGGGAGAGAGCAAAAGAGAGGGGAGAGAGAGAGAGAGCAAAAGAGAGTGGAGAGAGTGAGCAAAAGAGATGGGGGAGATACAGCAAAAGAGATGGGGGAGATACAGCAAAAGAGAGGGGGGGAGAGACAGCAAAAGAGAGGGGAGAGAGAGACAGCAAAAGAGAGGGGGGAGAGAGAGAGAGCAAAAGAGAGGGAGAGTGAGAGAGCAAAAGAGAGGGGAGAGAGAGAGCAAAAGAGATGGGGGAGAGAGACAGCAAAAGAGAGGAGGGAGAGAGACAGCAAAAGAGAGGGGGAGAGAGACAGCAAAAGAGAGGGGGGAGAGAGAGCACAAAAGAGAGGGGGGCGAGAGACAGCACAAAAGAGATGGGGGAGAGAGACAGCAAAAGAGAGGGGGAGAGAGACAGCAAAAGAGAGGGGGAAGAGAGACAGCAAAAGAGAGGGGAGAGAGAGCAACAGAGAGGGGGGAGAGAGAGAGCTAAAGAAAGTGGGGAGAAAGAGAGCAAAAGAGAGGGGGGAGAGAGCAAAAGAGAGGGGGGAGAGAGCAAAAGAGAGGGGGAGAGAGAGAGCAAAAGAGAGGGGGGAGAGAGAGATCAAAAGAGAGGGGGTACAGAGAGATCAAAAGAGAGGGGAGAGAGAGAGCAAAAGAGAGGGGGGAGAGAGAGAGCAAAAGAGAGGGGGGAGAGTGCACAAAAGAGAGGGGGGAGAGTGCACAAAAGAGAGGGGGGAGAGAGCACAAAAGAGAGGGGGGAGAGTGCACAAAAGAGAGGGGGGAGAGTGCACAAAAGAGAGGAGGGAGAGTGCACAAAAGAGAGGAGGGAGAGTGCACAAAAGAGAGGGGGAGAGAGTAAAAGAGAGGGGGGAGAGAGTAAAAGAGAGGGGGGAGAGAGAGCAAAAGAGAGGAGGAGAGAGCAAAAGAGAGGGGGGAGAGAGTGCAAAAGACAGGGGGAGAGAGAGAGCAAAAGAGAGGGGGGAGAGAGCAAAAGAGAGGGGGGGAGAGAGAGCAAAAGAGAGGGAGGAGAGAGAGAGCAAAAGAGAGGGGAGAGAGAGAGCAAAAGAGATGGGGGAGAGAGACAGCAAAAGAGAGGGGGGAGAAAGACAGTACAAAAGAGAGGGGGAGAGAGACAGCAAAAGAGAGGGGGGAGAGAGACAGCAAAAGAGAGGGGGAGAGAGACAGCAAAAGAGAGGGGGGAGAGAATACAAAAGAGAGGGGGGGAGAGAGAGATCAAAAGAGAGGGGGAGAGAGAGAGCAAAAGAGATGGGGGGAAAGAGTGCAAAAGACCAGGGGGGGAGAGAGAGCAAAAGAGAGGGGGAGAGAGAGATCAAAAGAGAGGGGGGAGAGAGCAAAAGAGAGGGGGAGAGAGCACAAAAGAGAGGGGAGAGCGTAAAAGAGAGGGGGGAGAGAGTAAAAGAGAGGGGAGAGAGAAAGAGAGAGAAAGAGAGGGGAGAAAGAGAGAGAAAGAGAGGGGAGAAAGAGAGAGAAAAAGAGAGGGGAGAAATAGAGAGCAAAAGAGAGGGGGGATAGAGAGTGAGCAAGGGGTGGGACCGCTGTACTGCAAGAAATGGCCCGTTTACACGGGCTTTAGGACTAGTGTTATATAATTCTGCACATAGTGCAGAATTATATAACATTAGCTTACCGGCACATTTATACTTTAAAGGATTGCAGAGAAATTGTAACTAAAACATCCTTTTACCAGAACGCCGCTCCTTGCTCTACTGAGCGGGTCTGGATTTTACACAGGGCATCTCTGCAACACTGTGTGCCCGGTCGCGCCATTAAAATGAATGTATCTCGCTCCCGCTACTAGACCAGAGCAGGAGCGAGCTACATTCATTTTAATGGCGCGACCGGGCACACAGTGTTGCAGAGATGCGCTGTGCAAAATCCAGACCTGCTCAGTAGAGCAAGGTGCGGCGTTCTGGTAAAAGGATGTTTTAGTTACAATTTCTCTGCAATCCTTTAAAGTATAAATGTGCCGGTAAGCTAATGTTATATAATTCTGCACTATGTTCAGAATTATATAACATTAGTTTGTAAGTTTACTGCCCTTTTAAGGAAAAACAAATTACTATAGAATATGGTAGAGCTATATATTCTTGATTAAATTTTCTTGGAAAAAAAATCACAGGGCTGGATAGTTAAAAATAACAGTAAAACATTACAGAGCAATTTATGTTTTGGTTATATATAGCTGTGCGTGTATATATATATATATTATATTTTATATGTTCCTATGTAAAAAACAAAAACAAAACAAAAAAAACATTTTTGTTCTTACACATGTAGGTCATATCATTGATCACCATTACAGCTGTGGTAGTGCTACATATAAGCCAGTGAGTTTCTATATACCATAAGCTGCTTATACTCTTCCTATTTTTGATGCAAACTATTTTAGAGAGACATTAAACACCCCTTGCTTTTTGGCAAAAATTGTGTTTGTCATATCACATCACATACAGTCATTTCATTTGAGGAATATTTTTAGGGGAAAAAATAACAAAGTACAAGAATAATAATATGGGATAACGCTTTAAAGAACAAATAGTGAAATATCAATGAAACTGAGACTGTTTTCAACTTTTTATGAGCTGTTTTAAAGGGACAGTCTAGTCAAAATTAAAGGGACATTATACACTAGAAGGCCCATTTATCAAAGGTCTTGCGGACCTGATCCGACACTGCGGATCAGGTCCGCAAGACCTCGCTAAATGCGGAGAGCAATACGCTCTCCGCATTTAACATTGCACCAGCAGCTCACAAGAGCTGCTGGTGCAACGCCGCCCCCTGCTGACTCGCGGCCAATCGGCCGCCAGCAGGGAGCTGTCAATCAACCCGATCGTATTCGATCGGGTTGATGTCTGGCGATTCCTGTCCGCCTGTTCAGAGCAGGCGGACAGGGTTATGGAACAGCGGTCTTTAGACCGCTGCTTCATAAGTTGTGTTTCTGGCGAGTCTGAAGACTCGCCAGAAACACGGCCCTTCAAGCTCCATACGGAGTTTGATAAATGGGCCTGATGATGTTTCTTTGCATAAATGTTTTGTTGATGATCCATTTATACAGCCTATCTGGGTTTGTGTTTGTAAAAATGTATAGTTTTGCTTATTTTTAAATAACAATGCATTGATTTTCAGACTCTTAACCAAGACCCAAAGATTTAGATGTATACAGACTAGTTCAGACTGATTTTGTTTGTATAATGGGTCTTTTAATTTGCAGGGGAGGGGGAAGGTTTTGCTATCAGCCCTTTTTCAGTGGGTGTCCCAGGCTTATCTCATTAACAGTGTTAAATTGGGAGCTTCTAAGTAAGTTTTTAAAAGGTTTTACACTGGATTTTTTGTATCGGTATATTATTGTTTATAGTAGTATCTATTACATGCAGTTAAATGAAAATTGGTGTGTACTGCCCCTTTAAACTTTCATGATTCAGATAGGGAATGCAATTTTAAACAACTTTCCAATGTACTTTTACCATAAAATTTGCTTTGCTCTCTTGGTATTCTTTGTGGAAAGCTAAACCTAGAATGGCTTATATGCTAATTTCTAAGCCGTTGAAGGCCTCCTCTTATCTCGGTGCATTTTGACAGTTTTTCACAGTTAGACACTGTTCATGTTTATCATATAGACAACATTGTGCTCACTCCCGTGGAGTTATTTAAGAGTCAGCACTGATTGGCTAAAATGCAAGTCTGTCAAAAGATCTGAGATAAGGGGGCAGTCTGCAGAGGCTTAGATACAAGGTAAACACAGAAGTAAAAGGTATATTAATATAACAGTGTTGGTTATGCATAACTGGGGATTGGGTAATAAAGGGATTATCTATCTTTTTAAACAATAACAATTCTGGAGTAGACTGTCCCTTTAATGTGATTTAAGAAAAAATAAACTACTTGTCTGCTACACTATGCTCTGATTTTCTTCTGTTTGAGGTAATTTGCTGAATAAACATTGGAGACTAAAAAAGTCTGTCAACAGATAATGAGCTCTTTTTAAACTTTCAACTGTGAGAGGATAATTACATTTGAATTTAAATTATTGAACAGAATTTTTTTTTGTCTTGTTCCCTGGGGGAATTTCCACCACCATTTTGGATTGTTGCTGGTGAAAATGTTGGCTATTTACCTGTTCTGGGGTGTAAAGATAGGTCTGAGCAACATTGAAATATGAGGAAAAAAAATCATAAACACTGCACTACAAACTAAATATATTTTGAAATATTACAATACCCTTATTTTTGTAAGCTTTCTAATCTGAAAAAAAATATTTTTATAACAAGTAAAAAAGACATCTAAATTTGGAGAGTAAAAAGTATTTGACGTAAACTTCAAAATATAAAAAAAGTACCTTCTAGGGTGTCTTCAGCTTGTCCAAGCCTCAGTGGTAGTATCTGAGTTAGACGTTGTTGGAGATTATACATTACAGGTAGATGCACTGGACAGCTGAGTGGGAAACCATTATGGTTGTTGCAATACATATTGATGAGAGGCACATGGGTGTTCCTAGGTGTTCCTAGTAAAGAGCAATTATTAATGAGTTGAACATCAAATCTACAAATTCTAAGTCACTTCTTGTGACAGTGTAAAGCTATAGAAGAACCGATGAGAGATGATAATAGATATAGGGAAGATTTAAAGAGACACATCATGAATACATAAAAGATAGACAGAAGAAGAAGTGATATAGGCAGATATTATATGTATTATGGAGCAATATAAAAAACCAAGAAGCATTGTAGGGACAGGTTGCAAACCTTTCACAATACACAAGTTCTTACCTAACTCCTGCAATCCTCATTAACTGACCAAAACTTCCCTTCTGACCAGGAACACGTTTTACTCCAGTCATCTCTTCTCTGCATCCCAGCTTTTAAACATCTCTTCAATCGATTCCTCCCTGCCATTGTGAACCAATCGGCAAACAGGATTAGAGGTTTCAGAGTCTTTAAGTTTCCTATTGTTTCCTTTAAACTTTGAAAGATTAGCACCTGTCGATGGCAAATGTGGAGATTATACCTTGGGAAGAGGGGGTGGGAGTTACTGAAGCGAGAGAGAAAAGCTTAGAGATAGAGGGGTACTAGACAATGGAAAGACAAATATGGCGGTATCAATAAGGAAAGAGTAGAAAAAATAACGAATGATCAGATCGCCCTAATAAAATTAATATTATTTTCCTACTTTACTGTGTCGAAGCTGACCTATGTTTTACAAATGGCTTCATAGAATAATATAGGAACTTAATTTAAATAAATACACACACACACATATATATATATGTATATGTTGATGAATGTATAAATATATATATTATATTTAAAATTCACAAGCTTACATAACCAATTGGCATATTCACCAGTCAACATTAAACAAGGCCTTCTACTGCCCCTAGGTCAGAGGGGATGAAACAACAAGACTTTTTCATTATCTCTCATTCTATCTAAATCTGTTCACTTTGCTGAATTAATGGAATTGTTTTGTTAACTGTTTATTTGTTCTTATTTTCTGTCTCTTTTTTTTTTTAACTGTCAGAACAATTTAGCGCTTGAGTACGGCAAATCGTTTTGCTGATCCTTTTGGAAGAGGTAGGATTAGAAGTGAAAAAGCATTGTCACCCACCAGAGGGGATTATCAAAGATTTACTGTCTTCTGGAAGAAAAAAAAAGTGATTTCAGCCCAATTTCACTCCACTCAGCATTTCTGATGAGAGGCTTTGTCCTGAAAAGAAAGAATATTGATGGAACTTAAGACAGAATATCTACTCCATCATTTAAAGTAGCAAACATTTTACGTATTGTAGTACTCAACGAGTTAAGGAAGAGATAGTTTTCGGTCCCTCAGTTAGATATATTTTCATATACCAACATTACTTTTTGTTGCTTTTTTTACGTTTATAATTCAAGTCTTAATTAAAGAATTATGGATTTGTGGCATCATTTTGCTTTCTCCTAGTTATCAAATAAGAAACATATACACTAAAATATTATTCTCATGAGGACTTTAAAGGAACATCTTAATGTATACTTTCTTGTTTTTTTACCGCAAACATTTCATCTCTGTATATACTCTATAAGTCGTGTTGCTCTCACTGAACCATTGTCAATTTCAATAAAGTTTTTTTTGGTCCTAATTTGGTATACATATATCATTTGATATGCTGTAAAAGTATATTTGTTGCATTATATATAGGTAGATTTAGTCTGTTGTTTATTGGACATTTCCAATGATTTCAAGTTATTGTATCAATAATTTAATTTATTGTAAAAGAATGTAGAAATAATATGAAAAAGTATAGGGCATACACAATAATAGTTGTCTATCCAAAATATGTCCCATACATAATGTGAATAATAAAATATTAGGCAAATGGATTTATTGAAGTAATTAAAAAAATAGTTTTTGGAGGCATACAATGGAAATGCTTATCAGAAATAAGAAATACATTTTTAAATGTATGTCTAAAATATGTGTACAGCATCCCAGGGGGTATAGAGAGGCAGGTTTGTTTTAGTCACACACAGTGTGAGCTAGGTCCCCCTCTGTGCACCATTCACTCAGCATCTGTACAGAAACATCTTCCAGTGTCATCTACCTACTTAGGGGTCAGAGGGTCAATGATTCTTCCTATACAAAATTGTATGCAACGTTTTGTCCCCTTTCAGCCCTAACTAGGAAGACGTATTGATCACTTATCACAAATCTGGTTTATTTCTGCTTTCCTGGATGGTGTAAACTCTATTACTGTCTGACAGCGGTGTGCAGGGAAACATTCCCCCATCGATCCAAAGCACATCTGCTCCGTCCCTGCCCCCTCCATCCTCACGTGCTGTACCAATGCTATACTTATTTACTTGTAAAGCTCGGCAGCACCAGGGGCAGCTTGCAAAGTAGACCTATGTATAAAGGGCATAATCATACCCCAGAATTCAGGTGAAATACATTTTATAGATGTCCTTTTCCTAAAGCAACTTGATCTATTTTCAGATAAGTAAATGTTTAAAATAGCATTGAGTATTTAAAAAATAAAAATGTTTCTAGGCTGGTTACTATTACGTGAATAGACTATATAACAGGGAGTCAGATTTGCTCATGCCTAGATCAGTCAGAATGTAAACAAAGTTTCAAAGATTTATACATAAGGGCCTGCATGAATTATTAACCCACCTGTTTAGTAATTTATACACTTTTGACAAAGATGTTTTAGAATTTTGCACTTGTATTTACATATAAATTTCAGTATTTATTCAGAGCTTTCGGATGCCTCCGAATGCAGAAGAATGTGAAAAAGAGCCAAATGCCACAAGCGACCACTTTTTTCCTCATTTGGAGGCATCCAAAACCTCAAAATGCACATGGCTATTATTTTTTTTTTTTTTTTTTTTTTATCTGAGGTTCATTTAAAGGCATACATCATCATAAAAACAAATTCTTACATCACATGAAATAAGACTTAAATTTTACAGAAGGCACAAACAGTAAAATAAAAGGAAAAGAAGCACAAAGCCAACATTTTACGTACCATGTAGACATTATATAGATAGGATGCCAATCATCTAGAAACCTTCTAAATGACACTCTTGGACCTGCATAGGCAAAAGGAAATATTAAGGCGAAAGAAGGTAATTGTAAGCATAGGAGACCACTTGTGGATCTCAGTGATAAACTTCGTTTTTATAGGATTTTATAATATGCATATAGAACTAGGGTGATGCCATAAATATTAGGCATTATGGATAAACATAACAAAGATATAGCATATATACAACATGTCTAACAAAGTGTAAACCTTCCTGGGTACATAGGAGGCCACTCATGGACCTCATATGAATAGATAATATTATTGTATAGGAAGGTATCCTGAGATAGAGGAGACCACTTATGGATCTCAAGTGCATACGGTTAGAACACCTGCTCATTAATTCTAAGAACTAGATATTTCAGGCGACTGCTATGTATATGCGAATGAAGCAGCAACTACCCAGCTGGGGGGTTACTATATTCAATACTGTGCAGGGTATTATAGAAAGCCCTGGAACTCGGCGTGTAAGTAGATATTGTCATAGGCATTATAAGGCTAAAAAGTAGTCATAGGTTTTAGGAGCCATTGGTTACCTTCCTTGTATAAATCAATGAGATATATATACACAACTATATTATAAGGTTTTGGAGAGAAGGCTAGTATGAATGGATGTTAAACGGTTACAATGAATAAGTGACAAATGTGGGTTTAGGTGATACGGTCACAATAGCTATAGGGCCAGTTAGGCTAGCAATTTAGAGTTATATTATTTTTTCAGTACTCATACAAATCATACAATTTACAGCACATCAAATACTTTTAGAAAATAAGCTTAGAAAGTTAAGTAAAAACTATTTATATGTAAAAGTAAAAAATAACAGGAAGTGCCTTATTCTGTATAACTGGGTTCTAGGACTATTATTATCTAACTTTTATTGACAGCACATATAAAAATTATGTATTCAGTACAGGAATATCAATTTTAAAAAAATACATATGTGGAAAAATATTTATATATAATTTGGCTGCATGGGGGCGGAGCTTGCGAGCGTCTGAGATGGCCGCGCCACATTAGAGCTCCTGCATCAGCCGAGACGGAGACTTCTCTCAGGCCACTATAACATTGTCCAAGCACTACAAAAACAGTGCGTTTCAGCTTGGGAACGAACACTGCATAGCCTATAGTGTATGTTCTGCCTCCTCAGCCCACATTTGACCCTTGGATCAGGGCCGGATTTACATCTCAGGTGCCTGTAGGCACAAAAACCTGAAGCGCCCCCCCCACCCCCCCACCCCCCCCTAGAAAAAAGTGGAAAAAATGAGGACTTTTTTTTATTATTATTTAGGACAACTAAAAATAAATATTAGATGTAAAATTACATTTTCCCTTTTATGGAGATACACAAATACACACACCAATTGCAATATTTGTTGTAATGGAAGCTACACCAAAAATCAATATTCACTTGACTCAAATGGCCATACAATTTCTATTATGTATAACAAAAACAAATCATGTTAAACTTTTAATGCAAAATATTCTAAAGAAAACCCTATTTAAAGGGACATCAAATGTGACAGTTTGCTGGGCATTTTATTATTGCACTAGTGCTTGCAGAGAAGTGTGTTAGCCTCTTGCAAAAGAGTTAAACACATAGTCAATGTCAGTTCTGAGACAGCAATACACATCTGTGCAGACCCAGATGGGCTCATAGGACATGTTTATTGACAAGCCATTAGTGTATTGCTTTTCTGGAGATGACTTTGACTATGTGCTTAACATTTTGTTGGAGTCAAACACAGTTTTGTGTAAACAATAGCAATATTAAAACTAGCAGCATGCAAGCTCATCACCATCAACAACCTGTGCAGCCAGTGGAAGAAAATATAAAATGTAGGGAAAAAAATCTTGTAAACTCTGATATTTTTGGTACAAACACACACAGATGTTACATTTATTTTGTTCTGAAATATAAATATCATATGATGTTGCTCTCAAAGGAAAACATGGAATGTTGTAGATTATATGTAATCCAGGGGTCAACAAATGTGTTTAAAATTAGAATTTAGAAATTCAATGGGAGGGGTTTAGTTTTAATCTTTGCCCCTCTCTCCTTCATGGCTCCCTCAACTGCTGTAACATATTCCCAATGAAACACTCGACTTTGTAGGCACCTGGCAGCACAATTCTTACTAAAATAAATGCCCTCATAAAAAAAAAAAAAAAAAAAAAAAAAATTTTTTTTTTTTTTTTTTTTTTATTATTGACAGGCAGGCGCCCCTCACTGCAAGGCGCCTGTAGGCACATGCCTACTGTGCCTAATGGGAAATCCGGCCCTGGTTATTAAGTTTTGATTACACTAGTAATTTAGGCTATACAGATAAAGCGTATTGTAATTGTAGTTTTTAGGTTAAAGTATGAGCCGTGCAAATCACTAGCAGTCAACCGTTATAACCACACAGGTGTAAATAAATGAATTGGACTTTGCACATTAACTACAGGTCATTCGTAACTGCCACACTGATATGCTAAAGTAAGACAGACTTTCCACATAGGTCTAGGATAGTAACTAACAAGATATTTAATTCTATATTATATCGTTAAGTAAGCAAACAGTGCACTTTACAATTTGCTGTATATCAGCATCAGAGTTAAAACAAAATTAGCCCGCTGACACTGAAAGTTTCCCACTGTATTGAGTATTGGAAATTCTATTTATGGTTTAGAACCTGTCAGGCTCATTATACAATTATCATATTGTTCTAGAGTTTGAATATAAATAGTTAATACAATATTTCTGGAGTACAAATTATTTTGCTACATTAAAATTCAAGTGAGGGTTGAAAGGAGTTCAACACCCTCCCCTAACATGTTTTGCCGTCTTTGTCGCGGCTTTTTCAAAGGTGGCGCGCGCCCGCGCGTTCACGGGTGTTTATCACATTAGCTCCGCCTTCAAACTCAATCAGCTACCAATCAGAGCCATCCTACTATTTGGACGGTTTGCATAGGTTTGGTTCTTATTAGTTTTCGAAGTACTTATTGGATAAGAGGAAATTGGCACTTTGTGCCGAGTAGGAGCTGCAGATTTTATATACGCACAGGGCCGGTTTTCCCATTAGGCACAGTAGGCATGTGCCTACAGGCGCCTTGCAGTGTGGGGCGCCTGCCTGTCAATAATAAAAAAAAAAAAAAAAAAAAAATTTTTTTTTTTTTTTTTTTTTTTTTTATGAGGGCATTTATTTTAGTAAGAATTGTGCTGCCAGGTGCCTACAAAGTCGAGTGTTTCATTGGGAATATGTTACAGCAGTTGAGGGAGCCATGAAGGAGAGAGGGGCAAAGATTAAAACTAAACCCCTCCCATTGAATTTCTAAATTCTAATTTTAAACACATTTGTTGACCCCTGGATTACATATAATCTACAACATTCCATGTTTTCCTTTGAGAGCAACATCATATGATATTTATATTTCAGAACAAAATAAATGTAACATCTGTGTGTGTTTGTACCAAAAATATCAGAGTTTACAAGATTTTTTTCCCTACATTTTATATTTTCTTCCACTGGCTGCACAGGTTGTTGATGGTGATGAGCTTGCATGCTGCTAGTTTTAATATTGCTATTGTTTACACAAAACTGTGTTTGACTCCAACAAAATGTTAAGCACATAGTCAAAGTCATCTCCAGAAAAGCAATACACTAATGGCTTGTCAATAAACATGTCCTATGAGCCCATCTGGGTCTGCACAGATGTGTATTGCTGTCTCAGAACTGACATTGACTATGTGTTTAACTCTTTTGCAAGAGGCTAACACACTTCTCTGCAAGCACTAGTGCAATAATAAAATGCCCAGCAAACTGTCACATTTGATGTCCCTTTAAATAGGGTTTTCTTTAGAATATTTTGCATTAAAAGTTTAACATGATTTGTTTTTGTTATACATAATAGAAATTGTATGGCCATTTGAGTCAAGTGAATATTGATTTTTGGTGTAGCTTCCATTACAACAAATATTGCAATTGGTGTGTGTATTTGTGTATCTCCATAAAAGGGAAAATGTAATTTTACATCTAATATTTATTTTTAGTTGTCCTAAATAATAATAAAAAAAAGTCCTCATTTTTTCCACTTTTTTCTAGGGGGGGTGGGGGGGTGGGGGGGGCGCTTCAGGTTTTTGTGCCTACAGGCACCTGAGATGTAAATCCGGCCCTGGATCTTCTCCTGGGTAGAGAGGCTAAGAGAAGGGCTCTCTTTCTTAGAAGAAGGTTTTATGAGGGGGGAAACAAACAGGGTAGACTTTTGGCGAGGCTTTTACGTACTAGATCCTCTAAAAGCTACATTATGTCTATAAAGGATACGAGAGGAAAGGTATGGTACACCTCTACTGGCATAGCTAACAATTTTAAAGCATATTATGAAGGCCTCTACAATTTACACAGAACTACTACTCCACCCACACATTTGGCTATTACAGAATACCTGGCATCCCTTAAGTTGCCCTCCATGACTACAGACCAAAAATCCGAGCTTGAATCTCCCTTCACCTTAAAAGAACTTCAGACAACTATTCTCTCCTTCCCATTGACATTGACAGTAATTCCTCTTTTCCTCCCCTGTCCCTCCAAGCACACATATCAGTGATCCCAAAACCAAACAAACCCCAGGACCTTATTCCTAATTATAGGCCAATATCCCTTTTAAACACGGACATCAAAATTTTCGCTAAATTATTATCTCTTAGACTAAATCGATATCTCCCATATTTAATTCATCAAGATCAAGTCGGATTCGTTCCCTTCAAAGAGGCAAAAGATAGTACAGTCCGCAACCTCCATCTCCTCTGGTATTCTAAAAGTCAGGGCCTTCCCGCGATTTTTCTGTCCACCGATGCGGAGAAGGCTTTCGACCGCGTCGGTTGGCCTTCTCTCAAAGCCACCCTCCAAACGATGGGGATCGGAGAGACTATGCTTCATAGAATTTTCGCATTATATAACGCCCCGAGTGCTAGAATATCAATTAATGGCATTCTCTCTCCCCCGTTCCCAATCTCGAATGGCACCAGACAAGGGTGCCCCCTGTCTCCCCTGTTGTTTGTCTGCCTTTTGGAGACATTTGCTCCAAAAACAAGACAAAACCCAGATATCACAGGTATATCGATCGGAGAAGAATCTTATAAATCGTCTCTATTCGCGGACGACGTGTTATTTTCACTTACTAATCCTAGTAGGTCTATCCCCTCTATCCTGAAGGAACTTTCACTGTTTAACAGTCTTGCCAATTTCCTCATTAACCATTCAAAATCAGAATACCTAATGGTTTCCATGCCTCATACCCTCTCCCAACAACTTAGTTAATCCTGCTCCTTCCGTCAGTGCAATTCCTCTCTAAAATACCTGGGTACATATCTTACTAATGACCTGGACCAGGTTTACAACTTAAATTTTACCCCTACAAAATTATCCCTTGAACGAGAACTCTCCTCGTGGCACTCTAGACATCTCTCCTGGATAGGTAGAATCAACGCAATAAAAATGACAGCCTTCCCCAAACTTCCATATCTACTACAGGCCCTCCCTATCCCCCTCCCTCCCAGATTCCTCACGAAAAGGCCAATAGAACCAACCCTTACCTCTCATCCAGACCATCCCCCCTGACTTCCCTAATCCATAATTCCGAATTCTCTTTTACTGCCCTGGGATCTTTCCCTGACAATCGTACGACTTCTCCAGACATTACCATTCAACATCTTTCTTAAGATGAACATTTGCTCTCACAATCACAACTAAAGGACACGGTTTTCACTTGGTCTCATAACTGGTTTAATTATAGGAAGGTCCACCATTACATTACTACTCACAAACAACAACATAACATGTTGAGACATAAAACTAAATTAGAAAAATTACTTTCTTCCTCATCTACACTTAGTCACACCCTTTCTAAGATCTACTCTATCCAAACCCAACCCCCTCCAGGCAGTCTGCCCTCCTCTATGGAATCTTGGGAGAGGGAATTGGGAGTTATTATTCTACCCCAAATGGCATCTTCCATGTTTATTAATACTAAATCGTCCTCGTCATCTGCAGGACTATTGGAAATAAACTACAAAATTCTCCATAACTGGTACCTTCCCCCGAAACGCCCGCATACATTATACCCCACATCTAATAATCGCTGCTGGCGTTGTGGACTTGTGGTCATATAGGTAGTGGCATGGGCCACATGTGTTGGTGGTGTAACATTATTAACTCTTTTTGGAGAGCCATTATTGGGGAGATGGAGAGGATCTTCCAGACGACAATGCCTTTAGACCCATTATTATTTCTCTTGAATAAGAGTTTCAAATTCCCCTCCAAGGCCCACTCTATATTGTTTTGCATTTGTATTAATAGCGCTAAATCACTTATCGCAAAAAATTGGAAATCCCCAGACCCACCTGATTTAACTCTTTGGAGAAATAAAGTTTCTGACCTCTTAGAACTGGAGGAGTATAGATCGTTTAGGTTGGATACTAGAGATCACTTTATAATTGCACAGGACATATGGGATCAATATCTAAAATTAAACCTAAACACTTCCGCTCTTTTGATACATTAAAACCTGTCTCTATGACATTTAAGGAAACACAGTATTCTAATGATGTTTTTCGAATTTGACCTTATGTACTTTAATTATTGTAATAGCTGGAACAGATATCAGGCCGATATTATTTTTCTTTTCCCCCTGTTTCTTTTTCTCCCTTTTTTTTTCTCTTTCTTTCCATTTTTCTCTCTTCTTGGTTAGATAATTTTTTCACTGTTATTTTTTTAATCTTGTAAGAGAACGGTCATTATTGTCTGACCATACTCATTATATTGGAATGTTTTTGTCTTTTGGCAAACGTATATTGTTATTACAATTTTTGTAGAAGTTCTCATATCCTTTCAATAAAAAGAATTTAGAATAACAATGTGCACTTTATCCACATCTAAGGCACGAATACAACAATCTGTTACTTAACAAGCTTATTTCAGACATAGGGGCATATCTTTCAAGCTCCGTATGGAGCTTGAAGCCCGTGTTTCTGGCGAGCCTTCAGGCTCGCCTTAAACACCAGTCATGATAACCTGTCCGCCTGCTCTGAGCAGGCGGACAGACATCGCCGCCCCCCTGCTGATTGGCCGCAAATCTGCAGGGGGCGGCGTTGCACCAGCAGTTCACAAGAGCTGCTGGCGCAATGCTGAATATGGAGAGCGTATTGCTCTCCGCATTCAGCGAGGTCTGTCGGACCTAATCCGCACTGTCGGATCAGGTCCGACAGACCTTTGTTAAATAGGCCCCTTAGCCTTTACCCAGTTAACAGATTTGTGGTTTTACTTAATCTGGAGTTTGAGGTAATATCTATCCCTTAAATTAACTAAAAAGGGGGGGCAAACAACTATTACTTTGAGGAAGCCATAAACTCTGAGACCCGCAGATAGAAAACAGTTGACCTTACATCTAAACTTAGTGCTATGGCACCAGCTCTATGTAAATACTCAGCTCACCTAGTGGTCTTATACCCCTGGAAGACTATACTCATGTACTTTCCCATACATGTTTTCTTAAATTTCCAGCGTCAGACAATCAGTATTTTGTATTCAGAAGAAAAAGAGTTAGAACCCACTTCTCATACTTATCAGTAGGTAAACCTTTTTTGTATCAAATTAAGCCACCTCTTGCATTAGTTGCTAACGTATACTTTGAAAAGTATATAACAATGTGTCAATCTAACTTAGCAATCTTCAGACTTCAGCTTATTGTATCTCTCTCTTAAACCTCAGGTTAACCAGTTTATCAATTTAACCTCTCTAAACCTTATACTAGTTTTACATTCCTCAGAGTATCAATCAAACACATTTGTAACAAGCACGATACAGCCTTTCTGTCGCCAAACAAGTTACATCTAATATTTTCCGAACAGTAGATTTAGGCAGTTAGTTTAACAATGAGATACTCTGAACATGGGCAGTTACTCTGTCAAGGTGAGAAATGGAGAGTCCCGCAGACAAGTTCAAGAATAGAACAAGGAAAAAGGAACAAACTGTCCCAGTAACAACTTTCTCTCAAGCCTTGTGCCAACTTCCTATATAGATAGGCTGATTAAGATGTTTTTTTCCCAGCCGTTTTCATACAGCGAGAGGGGGGTGTATCCAACCCTCTCTGCCGATACTTAAAACCCAGTATAGTGAGGGGAGGATTTTGTGTAAATGATGATCTTCACAGATCTTTGACTAGCAAGCAATTTTCAACAAAACTTATATAGCTGCAATGGCACACAGTACTTGCGGTTTTCCTTTCCCTGAGACTCCTCCGCTTTGTCTGCGGTCTGTCTTGAGTGTCCACACTGTGGATTGGTCACCCTTGGCCCTAGGCGCCCCGCTGCAGATCTCTCTCCAACTGGGTGTCTGCCGATGGATGTGTTGCAAAGACTCCAGACCAATACCGGTCTATCTTGTGTGCTGTAGCAGGGGAGTACCGCCACCACCGGCGTCATCTCTGTCGCTTATAGATGCGCCCTCTTACTTGGCGGCAGCTTGCTTGTCATCTCTCCTCCTGACTCACTATCTGCAGGGTTACTGTTCTAACCTCCATGACCGGCTGCTAGCTGGGGGGACACGGCATACTAGTCAGGTGCTTGTAGCAAACTTCGGCTGCGGCTCTAGCATTGAACCTCCTGCGACTCCTGCTTGCTTCCTGGTCAAACCCCCAATCCCAGGGGTTAGTGTCCTAGGGAGGTTAGCACTTTTCTCCTCCAACAATGGACATTGACCATGGGTCTGTCTCTTTCGAACTCTGTCGAGCAGCATGCCGTTATCGCATGCTCCTTCTAGCTCCTACCTCTGAAAGTATCAAACAGTCCCCTACACTGCTGGCAAGTATTTTAAAATAATTTTCAAAAATAAGCAAAATGAATTACATAGCTAAGCTGCCTGGAGAAGTCAACTCCACCTCTCTTATCAGTGTTTAGACACAGGCATTGTATTTCAACTGAGTTCACAGCTTCTAGGCCTGCCCCAGCAGTTAATTCCTATGCATTTTTGCATTCTACCAAAACAACAATAGATATAGATACAGCCATAGAAGGAAATGTGTGGCGGAGTTAGAGCTTTACAATTCAGAAACTAAAAAGAAAGGGTTAATGGCGAGGCGCTGCAGTGTAAATTTGCAGTTAAAGTAATTAAAGTACATAATATTATATTTTGTCTCTATCCCAACTTGTTTTATGTCCCTTTAATACACATAATAAATCTGTGGCATATTTATGTTTCCGTGTTCTAGTTTAACCCAAAGCTTACAATCAAACGCCTAGATTTAGAGTTCTGCGGCCAAAGGGGTGCGTTAGCTACGCGTGCTTTTTTCCCACGCACCTTTTAAATACCGCTGGTATTTAGAGTTCACAGAATGGCTGGGTTTTCAGTGCGTTAGGCTCCAAAAAGGGAGCGTAGAGCATAATTTAACGCCACTGCAACTCTAGATACCAGCTGTGCTTACGGAAGCGGCCAGCTTAAAAAACTTGCTCGTGCACGATTCCCCCATAGAAAACAATGGGGCTGTTTGAGCTGAAAAAAAACCTAACACCTGCAAAAAAGCCGCGTTCAGCTCCTAACGCAGCCCCATTGTTTTCTATGGGGAAACACTTCCTACGTCTGCACCTAACACTCTAACATGTACCCCGAGTCTAAACACCCCTAACCTTACGCTTATTAACCCCTATTCTGCCGCCCCCGCTATCGCTGACACCTGCATATTATTATTAACCCCTAATCTGCCGCTCCGTACACCACCGCCACCTACATTATAGCTATGCACCCCTAATCTGCTGCCCCTAACACCGCCGACCCCTATATTATATTTATTAACCCCTAATCTGCCCCCCACAACGTTGCCGCCAGCTACCTACACTTATTAACCCCTAATCTGCCAAGCGGACCGCACCGCTATTATAATAAAGTTACTAGTTAATTCAACTCAGAGGTTGAAGAAAAAAGAATGCATGTAGATAGCACTTAACTCTCCCTATATGTCAATGTATTACATCAAGGTCTGAAGAAGTGTTAAGGTGATAAATTTTAAAATATAACCTTTATTGGTTTAATTAAAATAAAGAACACACACTACAACACACAGTTAAAATTACAAAAGAATTGTACCCTAAGAACAATATGTGTAATTATTCAATGAATATCTTGAACTGTGGGACAAAACTCACAGCCTCAATAATGGGTAGGCACTGTAATAAGTGCAGATGATAGTTGTACTCTCGTATATTGGTCTGTAAAATCAATATAGAAATCTTCCCCAGATATACAGGGAAGATAGTTAGCTCTCCAAATCACAAGTGTATTAGAGATAGTGACTTAATGAAGTATTGGAATAGCAAATAATGAGGATATCAATTGTAGATGTGTCTATATATACCCATTAAAATGATAAACTAAGTCTCGCATCAGATAGTGTAAGGATATTGGATTCAACTGTATGAATCTAGATTTCTAGAACGGTCACTAGTCAGTGGCTCATTTAAACAGGATTGATTGAGTAATGTATCAAATATCATTCAGGTATTGGATGGATACGATATCTTGATGCTGTGTATTGAATTTATCAATAATGGGTTAGCAATAGTATCTAGTTATATTGACATATAAAGATCACATCTCATTATTTCCAGGTTAGGTATTATCTTGCTTGGTGTGACTGGATATCACATACAGGTAAAATTAGAGATTCACCTGCCACTATGTGGCCTAGGTGTTATAATTTGAATGTCAATCGTATTGATGTGGAAATCCCAAATTATCAAAATTATTGAATAATTTGGTATGAGGTATATTGGTGTGAATCACTAAAAATAAACACTTGTGAGAAATATTTTAACTATTAATACATTAGAATAGTCACTAATTTGTGGCTCATTTAGATGAGGTTTTAAGAATCTCGTGTCAGTGTTTAGATAGTCCCCTAAATATAGCTGGAATGTATAAATGATAAGGCTGACCCATGAATATAGGGTAGTTGCTTGTCAATGGCTCACTAGAGATATATAGGGAAATCTCTGATCATGGGTTCCACTATTTGTTATGGCTATATTACATATAGTAGGTTGGAGTTCAAATATAATGGTTGGATTCACTGCACTTCTTATAAAATTCAATATTAGCTTATAGATTCTTTGTGTATACCTCTTATAGTTTCTAAAGTTCTACAGTTAGCTAAGATGATATATAATCTTGTATGGGATATTGTTTTCTGAATAACTTCAGGCAGTCCCCTATTGCAGAGTCTTTCAATATGGATTATCTAGAAATTATCATGTGGTCACTAGTCAGTGGCTCTTTAGAATGAAATGGAGGAATTATATTTAGAAAAATAACTTGGATAGAATTGGGTGTCTTTATAATAAGACAGAAGTATATAAGTGCTCAAACTAGCTTAAAAATTGTACCAAGGTTGCTTGTCAGTGGCTCACTGAAAGATTATAGAGAAATTCCTAGCACATCAACTTTACTTTGCTCTATTGAGTATGGCTTATATAGAATTCAATTATTGGAGTGAAATTCACATCACCCCTTTAAATTATTTGATATTTAAATGTAAATATATATTTTTTAAGAGACTTGATTAATAAATACTGCCTAAGATTTTCTGTGAAATAACCTTAATAAATCACAATTTTGTGTAATGTTATGTGTATTTATATCTTAGGGTAAGAGTGTTACACGTTGGTGATTTATACGTTGGTAGGGCGTTGAAAATATCACACAACACTTTAAATTATACCCTGCTGACAAAAGTATATTGTAGCAAGCAAGTTTAAATGTTTCAGTTAGGTCACTGTGTTGGTAGATTGTGCTTATATACTTTGAAATTAAATTGTCAACAGCTTTGCAACTTGCATATATTGTTATTAAGTTTTGATTACACTAGTAATTTAGGCTATACAGATAAAGCGTATTGTAATTGTAGTTTTTAGGTTAAAGTATGAGCCGTGCAAATCACTAGCAGTCAACCGTTATAACCACACAGGTGTAAATAAATGAATTGGACTTTGCACATTAACTACAGGTCATTCGTAACTGCCACACTGATATGCTAAAGTAAGACAGACTTTCCACATAGGTCTAGGATAGTAACTAACAAGATTTTTAATTCTATATTATATCGTTAAGTAAGCAAACAGTGCACTTTACAATTTGCTGTATATCAGCATCAGAGTTAAAACAAAATTAGCCCGCTGACACTGAAAGTTTCCCACTGTATTGAGTATTGGAAATTCTATTTATGGTTTAGAACCTGTCAGGCTCATTATACAATTATCATATTGTTCTAGAGTTTGAATATAAATAGTTAATACAATATTTCTGGAGTACAAATTCTTTTGCTACATTAAAATTCAAGTGAGGGTTGAAAGGAGTTCAACACCCTCCCCTAACATGTTTCGCCGTCTTTGTCGCGGCTTTTTCAAAGGTGGCGCGCGCCCGCGCGTTCACGGGTGTTTATCACATTAGCTCCGCCTTCAAACTCAATCAGCTACCAATCAGAGCCATCCTACTATTTGGACGGTTTGCATAGGTTTGGTTCTTATTAGTTTTCGAAGTACTTATTGGATAAGAGGAAATTGGCACTTTGTGCCGAGTAGGAGCTGCAGATTTTATATACGCAGAATAAATATATCTGATGTATCCCAAATGTAAAGATTCAAGTATAGAAATCGTTTATAATATCGTGTGCCATGATTTTTGATGATGATGATGCTTAGTGTATTATTGGGAAATAACTTGCATGAGCTTGTGGGAAATAATGAATAATAAAAATAATAAACATAATATCACAAGGTGTACCAAAATGTGATCATAATAATGTGATATGATACAGTGACTGAAGATTAATACTACAGGGCTCATTTATGAATGTGTGAAATTGGAATGGAGTGCCATCTACATAGTGGAGTAATATGTGTTAAAAGGAAGAAGTGTGTAGAGTAGAAAAGGACTTGTTGAGTCAAAGTGAAATAGATTGCGACTAATTGCAATAGAAAGGTACCCCAGAAGGGGGTGTGATGTGGATTGGGGTGAAATGTAGTGTATGGAGCAAGGATGGAAAATGTGTGGAAATTGCCTAGTGCTGGTAAGGGATTGGATAACTGAGTGTGTGGGGGAAATGTGTCAAAGTGATAACATGAAGGATTAATGAAATAAAATAAATGTGAGTAACAAAATTGAGTGATATTTTAAAAAATGGTGAAATATAAATCAATAGTAGGTGATAGAAAAATGTATGTGTAATGAGATATGAATACATAGAATAATGCTGATAACACTGGCAGCACTATAGACCTAAATTATATGAATCCATAATGACTAAGTGAGAAAGTAATTGTGGGTGTACAGTATTGAAAAAAATGAAAATAAAAAAATGCCGCTAAAAAGGATTTTTTTATATATTTTTTAAAAAAAGGTGAAAATACTACATTTATACTTGATATATGATGTAAATGAATAATAACTATTCCTCAGAGTGTAACAGTATATTGATTTGTATTTAAATATTAGATGAATGTATGTACATTCTGTTGAAATGGATCTGAATAGTTATTATCCTTAATACTTACATAGGGATACAATCTGATAATTAGATATGGTTATGTGATTGCCTTTTTGGATGATAAATTCCCCATATCTCCATGTAACCTTGAACTCATTTATATTTTAGTACTTTGTTCTTTTTTTAGAAAAAATTGCACTATACGTGCTATTTTAAATAAACATAGAATAATTGTTCTGCTCATTAAGGCCTTTGGGGTGTACACAATTCATCAGATAGATCCATCTGGTTTCTATCTTTAATAATGAATTCTCCAAATCACCACCTCTTAAGCCTAATGATAATTTTTGTACACCGTAACAATGTAGCTCTGAGGTTTTTGATTGGTGATGTTTCAAAAAGTGTGAGGCTATGGAAGTTATTTTTCTTTCTTTGATCACATCATTGGGTGCATTTCGAATATTTCGAAGATGTTCCATAATTCTTGTATGGAGTTTTCTGGTCGTCATACCTATATAGGTCAAAGGACACGTACATTGAAGAGCATAAATGACTCCTGTCGTATTGCAGCTTATATATGATCTGATTGGATGTTGGTTGCCAAATCTATTAGTCATTGTACTAAAATATAAATGAGTTCAAGGTTACATGGAGATATGGGGAATTTATCATCCAAAAAGGCAATCACATAACCATATCTAATTATCAGATTGTATCCCTATGTAAGTATTAAGGATAATAACTATTCAGATCCATTTCAACAGAATGTACATACATTCATCTAATATTTAAATACAAATCAATATACTGTTACACTCTGAGGAATAGTTATTATTCATTTACATCATATATCAAGTATAAATGTAGTATTTTCACCTTTTTTTAAAAAATATATAAAAAAAATCCTTTTTAGCAGCATTTTTTTATTTTCATTTTTTTCAATACTGTACACCCACAATTACTTTCTCACTTAGTCATTATGGATTCATATAATTTAGGTCTATAGTGCTGCCAGTGTTATCAGCATTATTCTATGTATTCATATCTCATTACACATACATTTTTCTATCACCTACTATTGATTTATATTTCACCATTTTTTAAAATATCACTCAATTTTGTTACTCACATTTATTTTATTTCATTAATCCTTCATGTTATCACTTTGACACATTTCCCCCACACACTCAGTTATCCAATCCCTTACCAGCACTAGGCAATTTCCACACATTTTCCATCCTTGCTCCATACACTACATTTCACCCCAATCCACATCACACCCCCTTCTGGGGTACCTTTCTATTGCAATTAGTCGCAATCTATTTCACTTTGACTCAACAAGTCCTTTTCTACTCTACACACTTCTTCCTTTTAACACATATTACTCCACTATGTAGATGGCACTCCATTCCAATTTCACACATTCATAAATGAGCCCTGTAGTATTAATCTTCAGTCACTGTATCATATCACATTATTATGATCACATTTTGGTACACCTTGTGATATTATGTTTATTATTTTTATTATTCATTATTTCCCACAAGCTCATGCAAGTTATTTCCCAATAATACACTAAGCATCATCATCATCAAAAATCATGGCACACGATATTATAAACGATTTCTATACTTGAATCTTTACATTTGGGATACATCAGATATATTTATTCTGCGTATTAAGTTTTGATTACACTAGTAATTTAGGCTATACAGATAAAGCGTATTGTAATTGTAGTTTTTAGGTTAAAGTATGAGCCGTGCAAATCACTAGCAGTCAACCGTTATAACCACACAGGTGTAAATAAATGAATTGGACTTTGCACATTAACTACAGGTCATTCGTAACTGCCACACTGATATGCTAAAGTAAGACAGACTTTCCACATAGGTCTAGGATAGTAACTAACAAGATATTTAATTCTATATTATATCGTTAAGTAAGCAAACAGTGCACTTTACAATTTGCTGTATATCAGCATCAGAGTTAAAACAAAATTAGCCCGCTGACACTGAAAGTTTCCCACTGTATTGAGTATTGGAAATTCTATTTATGGTTTAGAACCTGTCAGGCTCATTATACAATTATCATATTGTTCTAGAGTTTGAATATAAATAGTTAATACAATATTTCTGGAGTACAAATTATTTTGCTACATTAAAATTCAAGTGAGGGTTGAAAGGAGTTCAACACCCTCCCCTAACATGTTTTGCCGTCTTTGTCGCGGCTTTTTCAAAGGTGGCGCGCGCCCGCGCGTTCACGGGTGTTTATCACATTAGCTCCGCCTTCAAACTCAATCAGCTACCAATCAGAGCCATCCTACTATTTGGACGGTTTGCATAGGTTTGGTTCTTATTAGTTTTCGAAGTACTTATTGGATAAGAGGAAATTGGCACTTTGTGCCGAGTAGGAGCTGCAGATTTTATATACGCACAGGGCCGGATTTCCCATTAGGCACAGTAGGCATGTGCCTACAGGCGCCTTGCAGTGAGGGGCGCCTGCCTGTCAATAATAAAAAAAAAAAAAAAAAAAAAATTTTTTTTTTTTTTTTTTTTTTTTTTATGAGGGCATTTATTTTAGTAAGAATTGTGCTGCCAGGTGCCTACAAAGTCGAGTGTTTCATTGGGAATATGTTACAGCAGTTGAGGGAGCCATGAAGGAGAGAGGGGCAAAGATTAAAACTAAACCCCTCCCATTGAATTTCTAAATTCTAATTTTAAACACATTTGTTGACCCCTGGATTACATATAATCTACAACATTCCATGTTTTCCTTTGAGAGCAACATCATATGATATTTATATTTCAGAACAAAATAAATGTAACATCTGTGTGTGTTTGTACCAAAAATATCAGAGTTTACAAGATTTTTTTCCCTACATTTTATATTTTCTTCCACTGGCTGCACAGGTTGTTGATGGTGATGAGCTTGCATGCTGCTAGTTTTAATATTGCTATTGTTTACACAAAACTGTGTTTGACTCCAACAAAATGTTAAGCACATAGTCAAAGTCATCTCCAGAAAAGCAATACACTAATGGCTTGTCAATAAACATGTCCTATGAGCCCATCTGGGTCTGCACAGATGTGTATTGCTGTCTCAGAACTGACATTGACTATGTGTTTAACTCTTTTGCAAGAGGCTAACACACTTCTCTGCAAGCACTAGTGCAATAATAAAATGCCCAGCAAACTGTCACATTTGATGTCCCTTTAAATAGGGTTTTCTTTAGAATATTTTGCATTAAAAGTTTAACATGATTTGTTTTTGTTATACATAATAGAAATTGTATGGCCATTTGAGTCAAGTGAATATTGATTTTTGGTGTAGCTTCCATTACAACAAATATTGCAATTGGTGTGTGTATTTGTGTATCTCCATAAAAGGGAAAATGTAATTTTACATCTAATATTTATTTTTAGTTGTCCTAAATAATAATAAAAAAAAGTCCTCATTTTTTCCACTTTTTTCTAGGGGGGGTGGGGGGGGTGGGGGGGGGCGCTTCAGGTTTTTGTGCCTACAGGCACCTGAGATGTAAATCCGGCCCTGTATACGCAGAATAAATATATCTGATGTATCCCAAATGTAAAGATTCAAGTATAGAAATCGTTTATAATATCGTGTGCCATGATTTTTGATGATGATGATGCTTAGTGTATTATTGGGAAATAACTTGCATGAGCTTGTGGAAATAATGAATAATAAAAATAATAAACATAATATCACAAGGTGTACCAAAATGTGATCATAATAATGTGATATGATACAGTGACTGAAGATTAATACTACAGGGCTCATTTATGAATGTGTGAAATTGGAATGGAGTGCCATCTACATAGTGGAGTAATATGTGTTAAAAGGAAGAAGTGTGTAGAGTAGAAAAGGACTTGTTGAGTCAAAGTGAAATAGATTGCGACTAATTGCAATAGAAAGGTACCCCAGAAGGGGGTGTGATGTGGATTGGGGTGAAATGTAGTGTATGGAGCAAGGATGGAAAATGTGTGGAAATTGCCTAGTGCTGGTAAGGGATTGGATAACTGAGTGTGTGGGGGAAATGTGTCAAAGTGATAACATGAAGGATTAATGAAATAAAATAAATGTGAGTAACAAAATTGAGTGATATTTTAAAAAATGGTGAAATATAAATCAATAGTAGGTGATAGAAAAATGTATGTGTAATGAGATATGAATACATAGAATAATGCTGATAACACTGGCAGCACTATAGACCTAAATTATATGAATCCATAATGACTAAGTGAGAAAGTAATTGTGGGTGTACAGTATTGAAAAAAATGAAAATAAAAAATGCTGCTAAAAAGGATTTTTTTTATATATTTTTTAAAAAAAGGTGAAAATACTACATTTATACTTGATATATGATGTAAATGAATAATAACTATTCCTCAGAGTGTAACAGTATATTGATTTGTATTTAAATATTAGATGAATGTATGTACATTCTGTTGAAATGGATCTGAATAGTTATTATCCTTAATACTTACATAGGGATACAATCTGATAATTAGATATGGTTATGTGATTGCCTTTTTGGATGATAAATTCCCCATATCTCCATGTAACCTTGAACTCATTATATTTTAGTACAATGACTAATAGATTTGGCAACCAACATCCAATCAGATCATATATAAGCTGCAATACGACAGGAGTCATTTATGCTCTTCAATGTACGTGTCCTTTGACCTATATAGGTATGACGACCAGAAAACTCCATACAAGAATTATGGAACATCTTCGAAATATTCGAAATGCACCCAATGATGTGATCAAAGAAAGAAAAATAACTTCCATAGCCTCACACTTTTTGAAACATCACCAATCAAAAACCTCAGAGCTACATT
>NW_026511811.1:0-102884 GCF_027579735.1 Bombina bombina
TGTTGTAACAGTAGTGTAAATTAAAAAAAAAATACTTTTTTGACTGTGAAACATCAGTCTGCTAGTGTAATCTAATTGCAGTTGCCTGCCTGCCAGCGTGTATGCCAGGCCCACTTGCCCAGTGCCACCACTCATATCTGTTGTAACAGTAGTGTAAATTTAAAAAAACAAAACTTTTTTGACTGTGAAACATCAGTCTGCTAGTGTAATCTAATTGCAGTTGCCTGCCTGCCAGCGTGTGTGCCAGGCCCAGTGCCACCACTCAAATCTGGTGTAACAATAGTGTAAATAAAAAAAAAAAACAATACTTTTATGACTGTGAAACATCAGTCTGCTAGTGTAATCTAATTGCAGTTGCCTGCCTGCCAGCGTGTGTGCCAGGCCCACTTGCCCAGTGCCACCACTCATATCTGGTGTAACAGTAGTGTAAATTTAAAAAAAAAAAAAACTTTTTTGACTGTGAAACATCAGTCTGCTTTTGTAATCTAATTGCAGTTGCCTGCCTGCAAGCGTGTGTGCCAGGCTCACAGCGTATACTGTGCTCACTTGCCCAGTGCCACCACTCATATCTGTTGTAACAGTAGTGTAAATTAAAAAAAAAATAACTTTTTTGACTGTGAAACATCAGTCTGCTAGTGTAATCTAATTGCAGTTGCCTGCCTGCCAGCATGTGTGCCAGGCCCACTTGCCCAGTGCCACCACTCATATCTGTTGTAACAGTAGTGTAAATTAAAAAAAAAATAACTTTTTTGACTGTGAAACATCAGTCTGCTAGTGTAATCTAATTGCAGTTGCCTGCCTGCCAGCATGTGTGCCAGGCCCACTTGCCCAGTGCCACCACTCATATCTGGTGTAACAGTAGTGTATATTAAAAAAAACAAAAACTTTTTTGACTGTGAAACATCAGTCTGCTAGTGTAATCTAATTGCAGTTGCCTGCCAGCGTGTGTGCCAGGCCCACTTGCCCAGTGCCACCACTCATATCTGGTGTAACAGTAGTGTAAATTAAAAAAAACAAACTTTTTTGACTGTGAAACATCAGTCTGCTATTGTAATCTAATTGCAGTTGCCTGCCTGCCAGCGTGTGTGCCAGGCCCACTTGCCCAGTGCCACCACTCATATCTGGTGTAACAGTAGTGTATATTAAAAAAAACAAAAAAACTTTTTTGACTGTGAAACATCAGTCTGCTAGTGTAATCTAATTGCAGTTGCCTGCCTGCCTGCCTGCCAGCGTGTGTGCCAGGCCCACTTGCCCAGTGCCACCACTCATATCTGGTGTAACAGTAGTGTAAATTAAAAAAAAAAACTTTTTTGACTGTGAAACATCAGTCTGCTTGTGTAATCTAATTGCAGTTGCCTGCCTGCCTGCCAGCGTGTGTGCCAGGCCCACTTGCCCAGTGCCACCACTCATATCTGTTGTAACAGTAGAGTAAATTTAAAAAAAAATAACTTTTTTGACTGTGAAACATCAGTCTGCTAGTGTAATCTAATTGCAGTTGCCTGCCTGCCAGCGTGTGTGCCAGGCCCACTTGCCCAGTGCCACCACTCATATCTGGTGTAACAGTAGTGTAAATTTAAAAAAAAAAACTTTTTTAACTGTGAAACATCAGTCTGCTAGTGTAATCTAATTGCAGTTGCCTGCCTGCCAGCGTGTGTGCCAGGCCCACTTGCCCAGTGCCACCACTCATATCTGTTGTAACAAACAGTAGTGTAAATTTAAAAAAACAAAACTTTTTTGACTGTGAAACATTAGTCTGCTTGTGTAATCTAATTGCAGTTGCCTGCATGCCAGCGTGTGTGCCAGGCCCACTTGCCCAGTGCCATCACTCATATCTGTTGTAACAGTAGTGTAAATTTAAAAAACCCAACTTTTTTGACTGTGAAACATCAGTCTGCTAGTGTAATCTAATTGCAGTTGCCTTCCTGCAAGCGTGTGTGCCAGGCTCACAGCGTATACTGTGCCCACTTGCCCAGTGCCACCACTCATATCTGGTGTAACAGTAGTGTAAATTTAAAAAAAAAAAACTTTTTTGACTGTGAAACATCAGTCTGTTAGTGTAATCTAATTGCAGTTGCCTGCCTGCCAGCATGTGTGCCAGGCTCACAGCGTATACTGTGCCCACTTGCCCACTGCCACCACTCATATCTGTTGTAACAGTAGTGTAAATTAAAAAAAAAAACTTTTTTGACTGTGAAACATCAGTCTGCTAGTGTAATCTAATTGCAGTTGCCTGCCTGCCAGCGTGTATGCCAGGCCCACTTGCCCAGTGCCACCACTCATATCTGTTGTAACAGTAGTGTAAATTTAAAAAAAAAAAACTTTTTTGACTGTGAAACATCAGTCTGCTAGTGTAATCTAATTGCAGTTGCCTGCCTGCCAGCGTGTGTGCCAGGCCCACTTGCCCAGTGCCACCACTCATATCTGGTGTAACAGTAGTGTATATTAAAAAAAACAAAAACTTTTTTGACTGTGAAACATCAGTCTGCTAGTGTAATCTAATTGCAGTTGCCTGCCTGCCTGCCAGCGTGTGTGCCAGGCCCACTTGCCCAGTGCCACCACTCATATCTGGTGTAACAGTAGTGTAAATTTAAAAAAAAAACTTTTTTGACTGTGAAACATCAGTCTGCTTGTGTAATCTAATTGCAGTTGCCTGCCTGCCAGCGTGTGTGCCAGGCCCACTTGCCCAGTGCCACCACTCATATCTGTTGTAACAGTAGAGTAAATTTAAAAAAAAAAAACTTTTTGGACTGTGAAACATCAGTCTGCTAGTGTAATCTAATTGCAGTTGCCTGCCTGCCAGCGTGTGTGCCAGGCCCAGTTGCCCAGTGCCACCACTCATATCTGGTGTAACAGTAGTGTAAATTTAAAAAAAAAAAAAACTTTTTTGACTGTGAAACATCAGTCTGCTTGTGTAATCTAATTGCAGTTGCCCGCCTGCCAGCGTGTGTGCCAGGCTCACAGCGTATACTGTGCTCACTTGCCCAGTGCCACCACTCATATCTGGTGTAACAGTAGTGTAAATTTAAAAAAATAAACTTTTTTGACTGTGAAACATCAGTCTGCTAGTGTAATCTAATTGCAGTTGCCTGCCTGCCAGCGTTTGTGCCAGGCCCACTTGCCCAGTGCCACCACTCATATCTGTTGTAACAGTAGTGTAAATTAAAAAAAAAACTTTTTTGACTGTGAAACATCAGTCTGCTAGTGTAATCTAATTGCAGTTGCCTGCCTGCCTGCCAGCGTGTATGTCAGGCCCACTTGCCCAGTGCCACCACTCATATCTGTTGTAACAGTAGTGTAAATTAAAAAAAAAATAACTTTTTTGACTGTGAAACATAAGTCTGCTAGTGTAATCTAATTGCAGTTGCCTGCCTGCCAGCGTGTGTGCCAGGCCCACTTGCCCAGTGCCACCACTCATATCTGGTGTAACAGTAGTGTATATTAAAAAAAAAAAACTTTTTTGACTGTGAAACATCAGTCTGCTAGTGTAATCTAATTGCAGTTGCCTGCCTGCCTGCCAGCGTGTGTGCCAGGCCCACTTGCCCAGTGCCACCACTCATATCTGGTGTAACAGTAGTGTAAATTAAAAAAAAAAACTTTTTTGACTGTGAAACATCAGTCTGCTTGTGTAATCTAATTGCAGTTGCCTGCCTGCCTGCCTGCCTGCCAGCGTGTGTGCCAGGCCCACTTGCCCAGTGCCACCACTCATATCTGTTGTAACAGTAGAGTAAATTTTTTAAAAAATAACTTTTTTGACTGTGAAACATCAGTCTGCTAGTGTAATCTAATTGCAGTTGCCTGCCTGCCAGCGTGTGTGCCAGGCCCACTTGCCCAGTGCCACCACTCATATCTGGTGTAACAGTAGTGTAAATTTAAAAAAAAAAACTTTTTTAACTGTGAAACATCAGTCTGCTAGTGTAATCTAATTGCAGTTGCCTGCCTGCCAGCGTGTGTGCCAGGCCCACTTGCCCAGTGCCACCACTCATATCTGTTGTAACAAACAGTAGTGTAAATTTAAAAAAAAAAAACTTTTTTGACTGTGAAACATTAGTCTGCTTGTGTAATCTAATTGCAGTTGCCTGCATGCCAGCGTGTGTGCCAGGCCCACTTGCCCAGTGCCATCACTCATATCTGTTGTAACAGTAGTGTAAATTTAAAAAACCCAACTTTTTTGACTGTGAAACATCAGTCTGCTAGTGTAATCTAATTGCAGTTGCCTTCCTGCAAGCGTGTGTGCCAGGCTCACAGCGTATACTGTGCCCACTTGCCCAGTGCCACCACTCATATCTGGTGTAACAGTAGTGTAAATTTAAAAAAAAAAAACTTTTTTGACTGTGAAACATCAGTCTGTTAGTGTAATCTAATTGCAGTTGCCTGCCTGCCAGCATGTGTGCCAGGCTCACAGCGTATACTGTGCCCACTTGCCCACTGCCACCACTCATATCTGTTGTAACAGTAGTGTAAATTAAAAAAAAAAAACTTTTTTGACTGTGAAACATCAGTCTGCTAGTGTAATCTAATTGCAGTTGCCTGCCTGCCAGCGTGTATGCCAGGCCCACTTGCCCAGTGCCACCACTCATATCTGTTGTAACAGTAGTGTAAATTTAAAAAAAAAAAACTTTTTTGACTGTGAAACATCAGTCTGCTAGTGTAATCTAATTGCAGTTGCCTGCCTGCCAGCGTGTGTGCCAGGCCCACTTGCCCAGTGCCACCACTCATATCTGGTGTAACAGTAGTGTATATTAAAAAAAACAAAAACTTTTTTGACTGTGAAACATCAGTCTGCTAGTGTAATCTAATTGCAGTTGCCTGCCTGCCTGCCAGCGTGTGTGCCAGGCCCACTTGCCCAGTGCCACCACTCATATCTGGTGTAACAGTAGTGTAAATTTAAAAAAAAAACTTTTTTGACTGTGAAACATCTGTCTGCTTGTGTAATCTAATTGCAGTTGCCTGCCTGCCAGCGTGTGTGCCAGGCCCACTTGCCCAGTGCCACCACTCATATCTGTTGTAACAGTAGAGTAAATTTAAAAAAAAAAAACTTTTTGGACTGTGAAACATCAGTCTGCTAGTGTAATCTAATTGCAGTTGCCTGCCTGCCAGCGTGTGTGCCAGGCCCAGTTGCCCAGTGCCACCACTCATATCTGGTGTAACAGTAGTGTAAATTTAAAAAAAAAAAAACTTTTTTGACTGTGAAACATCAGTCTGCTTGTGTAATCTAATTGCAGTTGCCCGCCTGCCAGCGTGTGTGCCAGGCTCACAGCGTATACTGTGCTCACTTGCCCAGTGCCACCACTCATATCTGGTGTAACAGTAGTGTAAATTTAAAAAAATAAACTTTTTTGACTGTGAAACATCAGTCTGCTAGTGTAATCTAATTGCAGTTGCCTGCCTGCCAGCGTGTGTGCCAGGCCCACTTGCCCAGTGCCACCACTCATATCTGTTGTAACAGTAGAGTAAATTTAAAAAAAAAAAACTTTTTGGACTGTGAAACATCAGTCTGCTAGTGTAATCTAATTGCAGTTGCCTGCCTGCCTGCCAGCGTGTGTACCAGGCACACTTGCCCAGTGCCACCACTCATATCTGTTGTAACAGTAGAGTAAATTTAAAAAAAAATAACTTTTTTGACTGTGAAACATCAGTCTGCTAGTGTAATCTAATTGCAGTTGCCTGCCTGCCAGCGTGTGTGCCAGGCCCACTTGCCCAGTGCCACCACTCATATCTGGTGTAACAGTAGTGTAAATTTAAAAAAAAAAAAACTTTTTTGACTGTGAAACATCAGTCTGCTAGTGTAATCTAATTGCAGTTGCCTGCCTGCCAGCGTGTGTGCCAGGCCCACTTGCCCAGTGCCACCACTCATATCTGTTGTAACAAACAGTAGTGTAAATTTAAAAAAAAAAAACTTTTTTGACTGTGAAACATTAGTCTGCTTGTGTAATCTAATTGCAGTTGCCTGCATGCCAGCGTGTGTGCCAGGCCCACTTGCCCAGTGCCATCACTCATATCTGTTGTAACAGTAGTGTAAATTTAAAAAAAAACAACTTTTTTGACTGTGAAACATCAGTCTGCTAGTGTAATCTAATTGCAGTTGCCTTCCTGCCAGCGTGTGTGCCAGGCTCACAGCGTATACTGTGCCCACTTGCCCAGTGCCACCACTCATATCTGGTGTAACAGTAGTGTAAATTTAAAAAAAAAAAAGTTCTTTGACTGTGAAACATCAGTCTGTTAGTGTAATCTAATTGCAGTTGCCTGCCTGCCAGCATGTGTGCCAGGCTCACAGCGTATACTGTGCCCACTTGCCCAGTGCCACCACTCATATCTGTTATAACAGTAGTGTAAATTAAAGAAAAAAAAACTTTTTTGACTGTGAAACATCAGTCTGCTAGTGTAATCTAATTGCAGTTGCCTGCCTGCCAGCGTGTATGCCAGGCCCACTTGCCCAGTGCCACCACTCATATCTGTTGTAACAGTAGTGTAAATTTAAAAAAAAAAACTTTTTTGACTGTGAAACATCAGTCTGCTAGTGTAATCGAATTGCAGTTGCCTGCCTGCCAGCGTGTCTGCCAGGCCCAGTGCCACCACTCATATCTGGTGTAACAATAGTGTAAATTAAAAAAAAAACAATACTTTTTTGACTGTGAAACATCAGTCTGCTAGTGTAATCTAATTGCAGTTGCCTGCCTGCCAGCGTGTGTGCCAGGCCCAGTGCCACCACTCATATCTGGTGTAACAATAGTGTAAATAAAAAAAAAAACAATACTTTTTTGACTGTGAAACATCAGTCTGCTAGTGTAATCTAATTGCAGTTGCCTGCCTGCCAGCGTGTGCCAGGCCCACTTGCCCAGTGCCATCACTCATATCTGTTGTAACAGTAGTGTAAATTTAAAAAACCCCAACTTTTTTGACTGTGAAACATCAGTCTGCTAGTGTAATCTAATTGCAGTTGCCTGCCTGCCAGCATGTGTGCCAGGCTCACAGCGTATACTGTGCCCACTTGCCCAGTGCCACCACTCATATCTGGTGTAACAGTAGTGTAAATTTAAAAAAAAAAACTTTTTTGACTGTGAAACATCAGTCTGTTAGTGTAATCTAATTGCAGTTGCCTGCCTGCCAGCGTGTGTGCCAGGCTCACAGCGTATACTGTGCCCACTTGCCCAGTGCCACCACTCATATCTGTTGTAACAGTAGTGTAAATTAAAAAAAAAATACTTTTTTGACTGTGAAACATCAGTCTGCTAGTGTAATCTAATTGCAGTTGCCTGCCTGCCAGCGTGTATGCCAGGCCCACTTGCCCAGTGCCACCACTCATATCTGTTGTAACAGTAGTGTAAATTTAAAAAAACAAAACTTTTTTGACTGTGAAACATCAGTCTGCTAGTGTAATCTAATTGCAGTTGCCTGCCTGCCAGCGTGTGTGCCAGGCCCAGTGCCACCACTCATATCTGGTGTAACAATAGTGTAAATAAAAAAAAAAACAATACTTTTATGACTGTGAAACATCAGTCTGCTAGTGTAATCTAATTGCAGTTGCCTGCCTGCCAGCGTGTGTGCCAGGCCCACTTGCCCAGTGCCACCACTCATATCTGGTGTAACAGTAGTGTAAATAAAAAAAAAACTTTTTTGACTGTGAAACTTCAGTCTGCTTGTGTAATCTAATTGCAGTTGCCTGCCTGCCAGCGTGTGTGCCAGGCCCACTTGCCCAGTGCCACCACTCATATCTGTTGTAACAGTAGTGTAAATTTAAAAAAAAAAACTTTTTTGACTGTGAAACATCAGTCTGCTAGTGTAATGTAATTGCAGTTGCCTGCCTGCCTGCCAGCGTGTGTGCCAGGCCCACTTGCCCAGTGCCACCACTCATATCCGGTGTAACAGTAGTGTAAATTAAAAAAAAAATAACTTTTTTGACTGTGAAACATCAATCTGCTAGTGTAATCTAATTGCAGTTGCCTGCCTGCCAGCGTGTTTGCCAGGCCCACTTGCCCTGTGCCACCACTCATATCTGGTGTAACAGTAGTGTAAATTTAAAAAAACAAAAAACTTTTTTGACTGTAAAACATCAGTCTGCTTGTGTAATCTAATTGCAGTTGCCTGCCTGACAGCGTGTGTGCCAGGCTCACAGCGTATAGTGTGCCCACTTGCCCAGTGCCACCACTCATATCTGTTGTAACAGTAGTGTAAATGTAAAAAAAATAAACTTTTTTGACTGTGAAACATCAGTCTGCTAGTGTAATCTAATTGCAGTTGCCTGCCTGCCAGCGTGCGTGCCAGGCCCAGTGCCACCACTCATATCTGGTGTAACAATAGTGTAAATTAAAAAAAAAACAATACTTTTTTGACTGTGAAACATCAGTCTGCTAGTGTAATCTAATTGCAGTTGCCTGCCTGCCAGCGTGTGCCAGGCCCACTTGCCCAGTGCCATCACTCATATCTGTTGTAACAGTAGTGTAAATTTAAAAAAACCCAACTTTTTTGACTGTGAAACATCAGTCTGCTAGTGTAATCTAATTGCAGTTGCCTGCCTGCCAGCATGTGTGCCAGGCTCACAGCGTATACTGTGCCCACTTGCCCAGTGCCACCACTCATATCTGGTGTAACAGTAGTGTAAATTTAAAAAAAAAACTTTTTTGACTGTGAAACATCAGTCTGTTAGTGTAATCTAATTGCAGTTGCCTGCCTGCCAGCGTGTGTGCCAGGCTCACAGCGTATACTGTGCCCACTTGCCCAGTGCCACCACTCATATCTGTTGTAACAGTAGTGTAAATTAAAAAAAAAATACTTTTTTGACTGTGAAACATCAGTCTGCTAGTGTAATCTAATTGCAGTTGCCTGCCTGCCAGCGTGTATGCCAGGCCCACTTGCCCAGTGCCACCACTCATATCTGTTGTAACAGTAGTGTAAATTTAAAAAAACAAAACTTTTTTGACTGTGAAACATCAGTCTGCTAGTGTAATCTAATTGCAGTTGCCTGCCTGCCAGCGTGTGTGCCAGGCCCAGTGCCACCACTCATATCTGGTGTAACAATAGTGTAAATAAAAAAAAAACCAATACTTTTATGACTGTGAAATATCAGTCTGCTAGTGTAATCTAATTGCAGTTGCCTGCCTGCCAGCGTGTGTGCCAGGCCCACTTGCCCAGTGCCACCACTCATATCTGGTGTAACAGTAGTGTAAATAAAAAAAAACTTTTTTGACTGTGAAACTTCAGTCTGCTTGTGTAATCTAATTGCAGTTGCCTGCCTGCCAGCGTGTGTGCCAGGCCCACTTGCCCAGTGCCACCACTCATATCTGTTGTAACAGTAGTGTCAATTTAAAAAAAAAAACTTTTTTGACTGTGAAACATCAGTCTGCTAGTGTAATCTAATTGCAGTTGCCTGCCTGCCTGCCAGCGTGTGTGCCAGGCCCACTTGCCCAGTGCCACCACTCATATCCGGTGTAACAGTAGTGTAAATTAAAAAAAAAATAACTTTTTTGACTGTGAAACATCAATCTGCTAGTGTAATCTAATTGCAGTTGCCTGCCTGCCAGCGTGTGTGCCAGGCCCACTTGCCCAGTGCCACCACTCATATCTGTTGTAACAGTAGTGTAAATTTAAAAAAAATAAACTTTTTTGACTGTGAAACATCAGTCTGCTTGTGTAATCTAATTGCAGTTGCCTGCCTGACAGCGTGTGTGCTAGGCTCACAGCGTATAGTGTGCCCACTTGCCCAGTGCCACCACTCATATCTGTTGTAACAGTAGTGCAAATGTAAAAAAAATAAACTTTTTTGACTGTGAAACATCAGTCTGCTAGTGTAATCTAATTGCAGTTGCCTGCCTGCCAGCGTGTGTGCCAGGCCCACTTGCCCAGTGCCACCACTCATATCTGGTGTAACAGTAGTGTATATTAAAAAAAACAAAAACTTTTTTGACTGTGAAACATCAGTGTGCTAGTGTAATCTAATTCCAGTTGCCTGCCTGCCTGCCAGCGTGTGTGCCAGGCCCACTTGCCCAGTGCCACCACTCATATCTGGTGTAACAGTAGTGTAAATTAAAAAAAAAAACTTTTTTGACTCTGAAACATCAGTCTGCTTGTGTAATCTAATTGCAGTTGCCTGCCTGCCTGCCTGCCAGCGTGTGTGCCAGGCCCACTTACCCAGTGCCACCACTCATATCTGGTGTAACAGTAGTGTAAATTTAAAAAAAAAAAAACTTTTTTGACTGTGAAACATCAGTCTGCTTGTGTAATCTAATTGCAGTTGCCTGCCTGCCAGCGTGTGTGCCAGGCTCACAGCGTATACTGTGCTCACTTGCCCAGTGCCACCACTCATATCTGGTGTAACAGTAGTGTAAATGTAAAAAAAAAAAAAACTTTTTTGACTGTGAAACATCAGTCTGCTTGTGTAATCTAATTGCAGTTGCCTGCCTGACAGCGTGTGTGCCAGGCTCACAGCGTATACTGTGCCCACTTGCCCAGTGCCACCACTCATATCTGGTGTAACAGTAGTGTAAATTTAAAAAAATAAAACTTTTTTGACTGTGAAACATCAGTCTGCTTGTGTAATCTAATTGCAGTTGCCTGCCTGCCAGCGTGTGTGCCAGGCTCACAGCGTATAGTGTGCCCACTTGCCCAGTGCCACCACTCATATCTGTTGTAACAGTAGTGTAAATTTTAAAAAAATAAACTTTTTTGACTGTGAAACATCAGTCTGCTAGTGTAATCTAATTGCAGTTGCCTGCCTGCCAGCGTGTATGCCAGGCCCACTTGCCCAGTGCCACCACTCATATCTGTTGTAACAGTAGTGTAAATAAAAAAATAAATAACTTTTTTGACTGTGAAACATCAGTCTGCTAGTGTAATCTAATTGCAGTTGCCTGCCTGCCAGCGTGTGTGCCAGGCCCACTTGCCCAGTGCCACCACTCATATCTGGTGTAACAGTAGTGTAAATTAAAAAAAAAACTTTTTTGACTGTGAAACATCAGTCTGCTTGTGTAATCTAATTGCAGTTGCCTGCCTGCCTGCCAGCGTGTGTGCCAGGCCCACTTGCCCAGTGCCACCACTCATATCTGTTGTAACAGTAGAGTAAATTTAAAAAAAAAAAACTTTTTTGACTGTGAAACATCAGTCTGCTAGTGTAATCTAATTGCAGTTGCCTGCCTGCCAGCGTGTGTGCCAGGCTCACAGCGTATACTGTGCTCACTTGCCCAGTGCCACCACTCATATCTGGTGTAACAGTAGTGTAAATTTAAAAAAAAAAAACTTTTTTGACTGTGAAACATCAGTCTGCTAGTGTAATCTAATTGCAGTTGCCTGCCTGCCAGCGTGTGTGCCAGGCTCACAGCGTATACTGTGCTCACTTGCCCAGTGCCACCACTCATATCTGGTGTAACAGTAGTGTAAATTTAAAAAAATAAAACTTTTTTGACTGTGAAACATCAGTCTGCTTGTGTAATCTAATTGCAGTTGCCTGCCTGCCAGCGTGTGTGCCAGGCTCACAGCGTATAGTGTGCCCACTTGCCCAGTGCCACCACTCATATCTGTTGTAACAGTAGTGTAAATTTAAAAAAAATAAACTTTTTTGACTGTGAAACATCAGTCTGGTAGTGCAATCTAATTGCAGTTGCCTGCCTGCCAGCGTGTATGCCAGGCCCACTTGCCCAGTGCCACCACTCATATCTGTTGTAAGAGTAGTGTAAATAAAAAGAAAAATAACTTTTTTGACTGTGAAACATCAGTCTGCTAGTGTAATCTAATTGCCGTTGCCTGCCTGCCAGCGTGTGTGCCAGGCCCACTTGCCCAGTGCCACCACTCATATCTGGTGTAACAGTAGTGTATATTAAAAAAAAACAAAAACTTTTTTGACTGTGAAACATCAGTCTGCTAGTGTAATCTAATTGCAGTTGCCTGCCTGCCTGCCAGCGTGTGTGCCAGGCCCACTTGCCCAGTGCCACCACTCATATCTGGTGTAACAGTAGTGTAAATTAAAAAAAAAACTTTTTTGACTGTGAAACATCAGTCTGCTTGTGTAATCTAATTGCAGTTGCCTGCCTGCCTGCCAGCGTGTGTGCCAGGCCCACTTGCCCAGTGCCACCACTCATATCTGTTGTAACAGTAGAGTAAATTTAAAAAAAAATAACTTTTTTTGACTGTGAAACATCAGTCTGCTAGTGTAATCTAATTGCAGTTGCCTGCCTGCCAGCGTGTGTGCCAGGCCCACTTGCCTAGTGCCACCACTCATATCTGGTGTAACAGTAGTGTAAATTAAAAAAAAAAAAACTTTTTTGACTGTGAAACATCAGTCTGCTTGTGTAATCTAATTGCAGTTGCCTGCCTGCCAGCGTGTGTGCCAGGCTCACAGCGTATACTGTGCTCACTTGCCCAGTGCCACCACTCATATCTGGTGTAACAGTAGTGTAAATTTAAAAAACCCCAAAACTTTTGACTGTGAAACATGTCTGCTTGTGTAATCTAATTGCAGTTGCCTGCCTGCCAGCGTGTGTGCCAGGCTCACAGCGTATACTGTGCCCACTTGCCCAGTGCCACCCCTCATATCTGTTGTAACAGTAGTGTAAAAAAAATAAACATTTTTGACTGTGAAACATCAGTCTGCTAGTGTAATCTAATTGCAGTTGCCTGCCAGCGTGTGTGCCAGGCTCACAGCGTGTACTGTGCCCACTTGCCCAGTGCCACCACTCATATCTGGTGTAACAGTAGTGTAAATTTAAAAAAACAACAACTTTTTTGACTGTGAAACATCAGTCTGCTTGTGTAATCTAATTGCAGTTGCCTGCCTGCCTGCCTGCCAGCGTGTGTGCCAGGCCCACTTGCCCAGTGCCACCACTCATATCTGTTGTAACAGTAGAGTAAATTTTTAAAAAAATAACTTTTTTGACTGTGAAACATCAGTCTGCTAGTGTAATCTAATTGCAGTTGCCTGCCTGCCAGCGTGTGTGCCAGGCCCACTTGCCCAGTGCCACCACACATATCTGGTGTAACAGTAGTGTAAATTTAAAAAAAACAAAACTTTTTTGACTGTGAAACATCAGTCTGCTAGTGTAATCTAATTGCAGTTGCCTGCATGCCAGCGTGTGTGCCAGGCCCACTTGCCCAGTGCCATCACTCATATCTGTTGTAACAGTAGTGTAAATTAAAAAAAAAAAAACTTTTTTGACTGTGAAACATCAGTCTGCTAGTGTAATCTAATTGCAGTTGCCTTCCTGTCAGCGTGTGTGCCAGGCTCACAGCGTATACTGTGCCCACTTGCCCAGTGCCACCACTCATATCTGGTGTAACAGTAGTGTAAATTTAAAAAAAAAAAAGTTTTTTGACTGTGAAACATCAGTCTGTTAGTGTAATCTAATTGCAGTTGCCTGCCTGCCAGCATGTGTGCCAGGCTCACAGCGTATACTGTGCCCACTTGCCCAGTGCCACCACTCATATCTGTTGTAACAGTAGTGTAAATTAAAAAAAAAAAAAACTTTTTTGACTGTGAAACATCAGTCTGCTAGTGTAATCTAATTGCAGTTGCCTGCCTGCCAGCGTGTATGCCAGGCCCACTTGCCCAGTGCCACCACTCATATCTGTTGTAACAGTAGTGTAAATTTAAAAAAAAAAACTTTTTTGACTGTGAAACATCAGTCTGCTAGTGTAATCGAATTGCAGTTGCCTGCCTGCCAGCGTGTGTGCCAGGCCCAGTGCCACCACTCATATCTGGTGTAACAATAGTGTAAATTAAAAAAAAAACAATACTTTTTTGACTGTGAAACATCAGTCTGCTAGTGTAATCTAATTGCAGTTGCCTGCCTGCCAGCGTGTGTGCCAGGCCCAGTGCCACCACTCATATCTGGTGTAACAATAGTGTAAATTAAAAAAAAAAAAAAACTTTTTTGACTGTGAAACATCAGTCTGCTAGTGTAATCTAATTGCAGTTGCCTGCCTGCCAGCGTGTGCCAGGCCCACTTGCCCAGTGCCATCACTCATATCTGTTGTAACAGTAGTGTAAATTTAAAAAAACCCAACTTTTTTGACTGTGAAACATCAGTCTGCTAGTGTAATCTAATTGCAGTTGCCTGCCTGCCAGCATGTGTGCCAGGCTCACAGCGTATACTGTGCCCACTTGCCCAGTGCCACCACTCATATCTGGTGTAACAGTAGTGTAAATTTAAAAAAAAAACTTTTTTGACTGTGAAACATCAGTCTGTTAGTGTAATCTAATTGCAGTTGCCTGCCTGCCAGCGTGTGTGCCAGGCTCACAGCGTATACTGTGCCCACTTGCCCAGTGCCACCACTCATATCTGTTGTAACAGTAGTGTAAATTAAAAAAAAAAATACTTTTTTGACTGTGAAACATCAGTCTGCTAGTGTAATCTAATTGCAGTTGCCTGCCTGCCAGCGTGTATGCCAGGCCCACTTGCCCAGTGCCACCACTCATATCTGTTGTAACAGTAGTGTAAATTTAAAAAAACAAAACTTTTTTGACTGTGAAACATCAGTCTGCTAGTGTAATCTAATTGCAGTTGCCTGCCTGCCAGAGTGTGTGCCAGGCCCAGTGCCACCACTCATATCTGGTGTAACAATAGTGTAAATAAAAAAAAAAACAATACTTTTATGACTGTGAAACATCAGTCTGCTAGTGTAATCTAATTGCAGTTGCCTGCCTGCCAGCGTGTGTGCCAGGCCCACTTGCCCAGTGCCACCACTCATATCTGGTGTAACAGTAGTGTAAATAAAAAAAAAACTTTTTTGACTGTGAAACTTCAGTCTGCTTGTGTAATCTAATTGCAGTTGCCTGCCTGCCAGCGTGTGTGCCAGGCCCACTTGCCCAGTGCCACCACTCATATCTGTTGTAACAGTAGTGTAAATTTAAAAAAAAAAACTTTTTTGACTGTGAAACATCAGTCTGCTAGTGTAATCTAATTGCAGTTGCCTGCCTGCCAGCGTGTGTGCCAGGCCCACTTGCCCAGTGCCACCACTCATATCCGGTGTAATAGTAGTGTAAATTTAAAAAAAAAAAACTTTTTTGACTGTGAAACATCAGTCTGCTAGTGTAATCTAATTGCAGTTGCCTGCCTGCCAGCGTGTGTGCCAGGCCTACTTGCCCTGTGCCACCACTCATATCTGGTGTAACAGTAGTGTAAATTTATAAAAAACAAAAACTTTTTTGACTGTGAAACATCAGTCTGCTTGTGTAATCTAATTGCAGTTGCCTGCCTGCCAGCGTGTGTGCCAGGCTCAGAGCGTATAGTGTGCCCACTTGCCCAGTGCCACCACTCATATCTGTTGTAACAGTAGTGTAAATGTAAAAAAAATAAACTTTTTTGACTGTGAAACATCAGTCTGCTAGTGTAATCTAATTGCAGTTGCCTGCCTGCCAGCGTGTGTGCCAGGCCCACTTGCCCAGTGCCACCACTCATATCTGGTGTAACAGTAGTGTATATTAAAAAAAACAAAAACTTTTTTGACTGTGAAACATCAGTGTGCTAGTGTAATCTAATTCCAGTTGCCTGCCTGCCTGCCAGCGTGTGTGCCAGGCCCACTTGCCCAGTGCCACCACTCATATCTGGTGTAACAGTAGTGTAAATTAAAAAAAAAAACTTTTTTGACTCTGAAACATCAGTCTGCTTGTGTAATCTAATTGCAGTTGCCTGCCTGCCTGCCTGCCAGCGTGTGTGCCAGGCCCACTTGCCCAGTGCCACCACTCATATCTGGTGTAACAGTAGTGTAAATTTAAAAAAAAAAAAACTTTTTTGACTGTGAAACATCAGTCTGCTTGTGTAATCTAATTGCAGTTGCCTGCCTGCCAGCATGTGTGCCAGGCTCACAGCGTATACTGTGCTCACTTGCCCAGTGCCACCACTCATATCTGGTGTAACAGTAGTGTAAATTTAAAAAAAAAAAAAACTTTTTTGACTGTGAAACATCAGTCTGCTTGTGTAATCTAATTGCAGTTGCCTGCCTGCCAGCGTGTGTGCCAGGCTCACAGCGTATACTGTGCCCACTTGCCCAGTGCCACCACTCATATCTGGTGTAACAGTAGTGTAAATTTAAAAAAATAAAACTTTTTTGACTGTGAAACATCAGTCTGCTTGTGTAATCTAATTGCAGTTGCCTGCCTGCCAGCGTGTGTGCCAGGCTCACAGCGTATACTGTGCCCACTTGCCCAGTGCCACCACTCATATCTGTTGTAACAGTAGTGTAAATTTAAAAAAATAAACTTTTTTGACTGTGAAACATCAGTCTGCTAGTGTAATCTAATTGCAGTTGCCTGCCTGCCAGCGTGGATGCCAGGCCCACTTGCCCAGTGCCACCACTCATATCTGTTGTAACAGTAGTGTAAATTAAAAAAAACAAAAAACTTTTTTGAATCTGAAACATCAGTCTGCTAGTGTAATCTAATTGCAGTTGCCTGCCTGCCAGCGTGTGTGCCAGGCCCACTTGCCCAGTGCCACCACTCATATCTGGTGTAACAGTAGTGTATATTAAAAAAACAAAAACTTTTTTGACTGTGAAACATCAGTCTGCTAGTGTAATCTAATTGCAGTTGCCTGTCTGCCTGCCAGCGTGTGTGCCAGGCCCACTTGCCCAGTGCCACCACTCATATCTGGTGTAACAGTAGTGTAAATTAAAAAAAAAAACTTTTTTGACTGTGAAACATCAGTCTGCTTGTGTAATCTAATTGCAGTTGCCTGCCTGCCTGCCAGCGTGTGTGCCAGGCCCACTTGCCCAGTGCCACCACTCATATCTGTTGTAACAGTAGAGTAAATTTAAAAAAAAAAAACTTTTTTGACTGTGAAACATCAGTCTGCTAGTGTAATCTAATTGCAGTTGCCTGCCTGCCAGCGTGTGTGCCAGGCCCACTTGCCCAGTGCCACCACTCATATCTGGTGTAACAGTAGTGTAAATTTAAAAAAAAAAAACTTTTTTGACTGTGAAACATCAGTCTGCTTGTGTAATCTAATTGCAGTTGCCTGCCTGCCAGCGTGTGTGCCAGGCTCACAGCGTATACTGTGCTCACTTGCCCAGTGCCACCACTCATATCTGGTGTAACAGAAGTGTAAATTTAAAAAAAAAAAACTTTTTTGACTGTGAAACATCAGTCTGCTAGTGTAATCTAATTGCAGTTGCCTGCCTGCCAGCGTGTGTGCCAGGCTCACAGCGTATACTGTGCTCACTTGCCCAGTGCCACCACTCATATCTGGTGTAACAGTAGTGTAAATTTAAAAAAATAAAACTTTTTTGACTGTGAAACATCAGTCTGCTTGTGTAATCTAATTGCAGTTGCCTGCCTGCCAGCGTGTGTGCCAGGCTCACAGCGTATAGTGTGCCCACTTGCCCAGTGCCACCACTCATATCTGTTGTAACAGTAGTGTAAATTTAAAAAAAATAAACTTTTTTGACTGTGAAACATCAGTCTGCTAGTGCAATCTAATTGCAGTTGCCTGCCTGCCAGCGTGTATGCCAGGCCCACTTGCCCAGTGCCACCACTCATATCTGTTGTAAGAGTAGTGTAAATAAAAAAAAAAATAACTTTTTTGACTGTGAAACATCAGTCTGCTAGTGTAATCTAATTTCAGTTGCCTGCCAGCGTGTGTGCCAGGCCCACTTGCCCAGTGCCACCACTCATATCTGGTGTAACAGTAGTGTATATTAAAAAAAAACAAAAACTTTTTTGACTGTGAAACATCAGTCTGCTAGTGTAATCTAATTGCAGTTGCCTGCCAGCGTGTGTGCCAGGCCCACTTGCCCAGTGCCACCACTCATATCTGGTGTAACAGTAGTGTAAATTAAAAAAAAAAACTTTTTTGACTGTGAAACATCAGTCTGCTTGTGTAATCTAATTGCAGTTGCCTGCCTGCCTGCCAGCGTGTGTGCCAGGCCCACTTGCCCAGTGCCACCACTCATATCTGTTGTAACAGTAGAGTAAATTAAAAAAAAAATAACTTTTTTGACTGTGAAACATCAGTCTGCTAGTGTAATCTAATTGCAGTTGCCTGCCTGCCAGCGTGTGTGCCAGGCCCACTTGCCTAGTGCCACCACTCATATCTGGTGTAACAGTAGTGTAAATTAAAAAAAACAAAACTTTTTTGACTGTGAAACATCAGTCTGCTTGTGTAATCTAATTGCAGTTGCCTGCCTGCCAGCGTGTGTGCCAGGCTCACAGCGTATACTGTGCTCACTTGCCCAGTGCCACCACTCATATCTGGTGTAACAGTAGTGTAAATTTAAAAAAACCCAAAACTTTTGACTGTGAAACATGTCTGCTTGTGTAATCTAATTGCAGTTGCCTGCCTGCCAGCGTGTGTGCCAGGCTCACAGCGTATACTGTGCCCACTTGCCCAGTGCCACCCCTCATATCTGTTGTAACAGTAGTGTAAAAAAAATAAACATTTTTGACTGTGAAACATCAGTCTGCTAGTGTAATCTAATTGCAGTTGCCTGCCAGCGTGTGTGCCAGGCTCACAGCGTGTACTGTGCCCACTTGCCCAGTGCCACCACTCATATCTGGTGTAACAGTAGTGTAAATTTAAAAAAACAACAACTTTTTTGACTGTGAAACATCAGTCTGCTTGTGTAATCTAATTGCAGTTGCCTGCCTGCCAGCGTGTGTGCCAGGCTCACAGCGTATACTATGCCCACTTGCCCAGTGCCACCACTCTTATCTTGTTTAATAGCAGTGTAAGTGTACATTTAAAAAAAATTAAACTTTTTGGACTGTGAAACATCAGTCTGCTTTTTTGTGTCAGGCTCACAGCGTATACTGTGCCCACTTGCCCAGTGGCACCACTCATATCTTGTTTAATAGTATTGTAAGTGAACACTTAAAAAACAAAATGACAAGCAGAGGCAGGCAACCCCGCAGGTGCCGTCGTGGTCGTGGTGCTGTGATTCCCTTTGGCCCTAGAATAATGCCCAGTTCTGAAGACATAGTTGACTTTTTAACACAGGACACCCAATCTTCTATAGCTTCCGCTCCGAACCTTGACGCACCATCCTCCTCCAGCTTATCTACGGGCACCTCTCAAGTTACCACTCGCCCGCCTGCCGCCACCACCAACACTAGCACCACAGCCGCTTCACTTGATCTGTCAGAGGAGTTATTTACACATCATTTGGAAGAAATGAGTGATGCGTAACCATCATTGACAGAGGCTGTAGATAACAGTGATATGTCTCAGTCAGGCAGCATTACAGACATGGACGTACGGTGTGATGATGATGATGTTGTACCCGCTGCTGCTTCCTTTGTTGATTTGTCAGATACAAGTGAAGCGGTTGATGATGACAATGCGTCCGTGGATGTCCCGTGGGTGCCCGCTAGAAGAGAAGAACAGGGGGAAAGTTCAGATGGGGAGACAGAGAGGAGGAGGAGGAGACAAGTTGGAAGCAGGGGGAGGTCGTCTCAAGGAGCTAGTGGCACAGTCAGACAGCATGCATCGGCACCTAGGGTCAGCCAGACAGCGTGCCAATCAACGCATGCTGTTGCCACCACCAGAATGCCGTCATCGCAGAGCTCAGCAGTGTGGCATTTTTTTTTGTGTGTCTGCCTCTGACAACAGTGATGCCATTTGCAACCTGTGCCAAAAGAAACTGAGTCGTGGGAAGTCCAACACCCACCTAGGTACAACTGCTTTGCGAAGGCACATGATCGCACATCACAAATGCCTATGGGATCAACACATGAGTAGAAGCAGCAAACAAGCTCAAAGCCGCCATCCTTCTCCTGGTCCAGCATCTTCAGTCACGTCAACCACTGCTGTCCTCCTTGCCCCCTCTCAACCATCCGCCACTCCGTCTCTCTTCCAGAGCATTTCCTGCTCATCTGCCCACAGTCAGGTGTCTGTCAAGGACATGTTTGAGCGTAAGAAACCAATGTCACAAAGTCACCCCCTTGCCCGGCGTCTGACAGCTGGCTTGTCGGAACTCTTAGCCCGCCAGCTTTTACCATACAAGCTGGGGGAATCTGAGGCGTTCCAAAAATTTGTTGCTATTGGGACACGGCAGTGGAAGGTACCCGGCCGAAATTTCTTTTCACAAAAGGAAATCCCCAACCTGTACTCGATTGTGCGAAAGGAAGTAATGGCATGTCTGGCACACAGTGTTGGGGCAAGGGTCCATCTGACCACTGATAGCTGGTCTGCAAAGCATGGTCAGGGCAGGTATATCACCTACACTGCGCATTGGGTAAACCTGCTGACGGCTGACAACCATGGAATGCGTGGCTCTGCAGAGTTGGTGACACCGCCACGACTTGCAGGCAGGCCTGCTGCCACCTCTTCTACTCCTCCTACTCCATCCTCTTCCATAACCTCCTTGGATGAGTCCTCTTCTGCTGCTGCGTCTTGCTCCACATCAATGGCACCCCCCCAGCTCCCCAGGTACTATTCCACATCCCGGATACGGCAGTGTCATGCCGTCTTGGGGTTGACTTGCCTGAAAGCTGAGAGTCACACCGGACCAGCACTCCTGTCCGCCCTGAACGCACAGGTGGATCAGTGGCTGACTCTGCAACAACTGGAGATCGGCAAAGTGGTTTCTGACAACGGAAGTAATTTGGTGGCGGCATTAAGATTGGGCAAGTTGACACATGTGCCGTACATGGCACATGTGTGTAATCTGATCGTAAAACGCTTTGTGCATAAGTACTCAGGCTTACAGGACGTCCTGAAGCAGGCCAGGAAGGTGTGTGGCCATTTCAGGCGTTCCTACACGGCCATGGCGCACTTTTCTGATATCCAGCGGCGAAACAACATACCAGTGAGGCGCTTGATTTGCGACAGCCCGACACGTTGGAATTCAACAATCCTAATGTTCGACCGCCTGCTCCAACAAGAAAAAGCCGTTAACGAGTATTTGTATGACCGGGGTGCTAAAAATGGTCCACACGTTGCTGTATTTTATCTTCGAATGCCGGATGACTTGCGTGACTTATCCGCCACCAACTACGGTTCAAGCCGCAATGTTTTAGGGCACTTTCTGCCTGGGAAACAAACATCAATTTTTCTGGCCGCTGCTATAGCAGCGGCTGCAACAATACCTAATTTTTCAGGCATGTGTACATGCCAAATTTTTCTCGCCTCTGGTGCTGCACTGTGGCTTCAAAAATCACACCACTCATATCTGGTGGCACAGTAGATTGCAGGCGCAATGCCCCAAATTTGAAGTAGGAGGACCGACCAAGCATCTTTTTCCATCTACCGGTTCCTTAAATCCATGCCATATACAGGTCCCCTGATAGGGGGCGTAACAGGTATTAAACTGATCAGAATAGTACTACTTAACACACCACTCATATCTGGTGGCACAGTAGATTGCACGCGCAGTGCCCCAAATTTGAAGTAGGAGGACCGACCAAGCATCTTTTTCCATGTCCGTCAGACAAATGTCTGTCGGCCAAATGTCCGTCGGCTAAAAGTCCGGCCACGATTGCACGCGCAGTGCCCCAAATTTGAAGTAGGAGGACCAACCAAGCATCTTTTTCCATCTCCCGGTTCCTAAAATCCATGCCATATACACGTCCCCTGATAGGGGGCGTAACAGGTATTAAACTGATCAGAATAGTACTAATAAACACACCACTCATATCTGGTGGCAAAGTAGATTGCACGCGCAGTGCCCCAAATTTGAAGTAGGAGGACCGACCAAGCATCTTTTTCCATCTCCCGGTTCCTAAAATCCATGCCATATACACGTCCCCTGGCGCCGCAACTGCCTCTGGGAACCTTACCATGGGTCCCAGGCCGCACGTCTTGAAATTCTCTGTCTGGGAAATTATCTATCTATCAAATCTATATATTTATCTATCAAATCTATCTATCTATCTATCATATCTATCAAATGTATATTGCACCTATTGATCTATCTATCTAATCTATGTATCTATCTATCTATCAAATCTATCTATCTCGTGGCCGGACTGTTTTGTGACAGCCACTTGTGTTTCGGCCAAATGTCCGTCGGCCAAATGTCCGTCGGCTAAAAGTCCGGCCACGATTGCACGCGCAGTGCCCCAAATTTGAAGTAGGAGGACCGACCAAGCATCTTTTTCCATCTCCCGGTTCCTAAAATCCATGCCATATACACGTCCCCTGGCCCCGCAACTTACCATGGTTCCAGACCGCACGGCTTGTAATTCTCTGTCTGGAAAATTATCTATCTATCAAATCTATCTATTTATCTATCAAATCTATCTATCTATCTATCTATCTATCTATCTATCGTATCTATCAAATGTATCTATTGCATCTATTGATCTATCTATCTAATCTATGTATCTATCTATCAAATCTATCTATCTCGTGGCCGGACTGTTTTGTGACAGCCACTTGTGTTTCAGCCAAATGTCCGTCGGCCAAATGTCCATCGGCTAAAAGTCCGGCCACGATTGCACGCGCAGTGCCCCAAATTTGAAGTAGGAGGACCGACCAAGCATCTTTTTCCATCTCCCGGTTCCTAAAATCCATGCCATATACACGTTCACTGATAGGGGGCGTAACAGGTATTAAACTGATCAGAATAGTACTACTGAACACACCACTCATATCTGGTGGCACAGTAGATTGCACGTGCAGTGTCCCAAATTTGAAGTAGGAGGACCGACCAAGCATCTTTTTCCATCTCCCGGTTCCTAAAATCCATGCCATATACACGTCCCCTGGCGCCGCAACTGCCTCTGGGAACCTTACCATGGGTCCCAGACCATACGTCTTGTAATTCTCTGTCTGGGAAATTATCTATCTATCAAATCTATCTATTTATCTATCAAATCTATCTATCTATCTATCTATCATATCTATCAAATGTATATTGCATCTATTGATCTATCTATCTAATCTATGTATCTATCTATCTATCTATCTATTTATCAAATCTATCTATCTCGAGCCGGACTGTTTTGTGACAGCCACTTGTGTTTCGGCCAAATGTCCGTCGGCCATTGGATATACTCCTCCATGGACTTGGTTTCAGCTTTGGAGAGATGATAAGTCCTCCCTTTAGGAAGTGGGGCTCTGGGAAAGAGGTCAATTTTGCAATCTTAAGGAAGGTGGGGTGGCAGCACATCGGCTGCTTTCTTTTCAAACACATCTGTGAAATCTGCATATACTGAGGGAAGGCTTGAAGGGGTCTGTAGACTGGCTATGGGGATGTGGAGCAGAGGAGTAACCTTAGCAAGGCAGGAGTGGAAGCAGAAGGTACCCCAGGAGGCCAATTGTCCCTCAGCCCAGTCGAACTGTGGATTGTGTATATGAAGCCAAGGAAGACCAAGGATGACAGGCTGTGCTGGGGAATGAATGACCTCAAACTGCATCTGTTCGGTATGAAGGACTCCCACAGTCAAGGTCAGGGGCGCTGACTAGAAATGGATTAACCCTGAACCAAGGGGAGTGCCATCCAGAGTAGTTATTTTGAGACAATGTCTTTTCTGCAGAAGAGGCAACCCAGCCTAAATCATAAAACAGTGATCCAGAAAGTGTCCAGCTGGTAAGGGTAACAGGTACCAGGATCTGAGAGGAGTGAGGGGATTTAATAGTGATCATGCTTAGAGGTATCCCAGTGTTATCCTCTAAGCATTGGCTTTTCCTGGCCGAATGTCACAATTCTTTTGTTAGTGGGAGTTAGAACCACAATAAAAGCATAGACTCTATATCCTTCTTCTCTGTCTTTCAGACTCTGTGGGTTTGAAAGAGGAGAGATCCATGGGTTCCTCTACTGGGGTAACTGGAGGTGTTGAAGGGGTAGAGGATAGTGCAGAGAACAGACAAATAGCAGGATGGGAGGGAAGGATTCTACGAGTTCTGTCTCTCTCAGCTTATCTCTCCTTGAAGCGAGAGTCTAGACTAATACAAAGTGTTATAAAGTCATCCAAGGAAGAAGGAACATTACGATAAGTAAGTTCATCTTTGATGCGTTCATGTAGACCTCTCCTAAAGGCTGACTTGAGAGCACTACCATCCCAACTGGTCTCAAGTGCCAAGGTGTGAAACTAAATGGCATATTGTGCCACAGTTCTATTGCTCTAGCGGAGATCCAAGAGAGAGCACTCTGCAGCAGAAATACGTCCAGAAGTCCCAAACACAGAATATAATGCAGAAATGAAAGCATCAGCATCGTTCAGGAGTGGAGCGTTTTGTTTCAAAAGGGGGAGACCCAGGCTAGGGCCATGTCTTTCAGTAAGGAAATGAGAAAGGTGACCCTTGACTGATGAGACCGGAAGGTGTGAGGATCATTGCGAAAGTACAGCATGCTCTGGTTAAGAAAACCCCTACAATCAGTAATACCATCATATTTGTCAGGTAATGGTATCCGGGGTATACTTCCAGAAACAGGGGAAGAAGTTGCAGTAAGAGTATAGCAATCCAATGGTTCAAGGGTTAAACAGGCAGAGTGGTCAGACAGGCAGAGTTCAGCAACTGTATGGCAATCCAGTATTTTAGGGTTAAGCAAGCAGAGTAGTCAGAAAGGCAGAGTTCAATAACAGTATGGCAATCCAGTACTTTAAGGGTCAAGCAAGCAGAGTAGTCAGACAGGCAGAGTTCAATAACGTTATGGAAATCCAGAATACAGTAACAATCACACCCAGGAGCACACTAAGTAACACCTATACTTGGGCAGTGATAGGTAGAAAGTGAGCAACTTACATAGGCGCAGGATTCGTGCCACGGGAGATCTTGACCAGCTTCAGAATAAAAGGAGCGTATGGCGATGACGTCACCGCTGCACGCACACAGGAGCCGACTTTACCCTAGGCAACGAGCAGAACAGCAGGCACCGGGCCCATAGCAACAGCTAGAGCAGTGCGGCGTGACATGTATTGAGTTTAATTTTTTTTAACTCTTCTTACTATTAATACAGTAACGTACTAACCGTCTTTCTTCATTCTTATTGCTTCTACTTAGCATCTACCCCTTCCTTACTTATCCTCCCTTACCCCACCCATATCCTTTTTAATCCTATCCTTTTTCTTACTAATCCTCCTTTCATACCCTTTTTTGTTTTGGTCCTCAACCACCCATCCAAATAACATGGCTAAAGCTTTGATGGGGCTTAGGTGCTCATGTGAGAGGTACATTCAAAATTTAGTTAGCAGCTAGCTAAGGCCAGTAATATATAACTTAAAGGGATATGAAACAAAAAAAAATTATTTCATGATTCAGATAGAGCAGGCAATTTTTAAGCAACTTTCTATTTACTCCTATAATCAATTTTTCTTCGTTTTCTTGGTATCTTTATTTAAAAAGCATGAATGTAACTTAGGAGCTGGTATATTTTTTGGTTTAGCACCTTGCTAATTGGTGGCTAAATGAAGAAAATTTGGTAATAAGAGTAAAGTATAAAGTTGCTTAAAATGATATGTTCTATCTGAATCATGGACGAAAAAATTTAAATCGGAGAAGGATTGGGTTAATAGTAACACAAAAATCCATATTTTTTTCTAAATTCTGCAACTCAACAATTTCGGTAACAAACAAATTTTAATAAGCAATTTTGGACCAGGTTACCAGTGGCGCACTAGCAGTTATGCTTGAGTGAAAAGTGGTTTATCTCAGGTGTTTGCATGCATGAGCGCAATCGTGATTTAAGCTTCAATAATTACAGTGTCCCCGGCTCTCTGGTTAACTGTTTCCCGAAAAAAAAAGGGTCACAAAACACATCAAAAATACATTACAAAGTACAGTGACACTTATAATAACACTATATAATTAACATTATTAAAAATATTGCACAAAAAAGTTCTAAGGGCTTAAGTGTTAGAAAGATTGTCAGGCTTTAACATAGACATACATACATATACAATCTAAAGATGGATATGTATGTACATATATATATATATATATTTGTGTTTATATGTGTGTACATTTGTATTTATGTATTTTATGTGTATGTACGTATTTACAGACATACACATATAAACACATAAATACATATGTGTACATATATAGACAGACATAGAAGTACATTGGAGCCCTTTCTTGGCAGTTAAGTAGATGAAAACATGTAAAATCTTTTTTATGCAATATTCATATTTAATAAAATATTATTTACTGTAAATATTTCACATTTCAATGTTCTGCTCATAGCAGAATATATTCTATGTATTTTAAAATAGATATTCCTATATATTTCTGTATATATCTATACATATAAAGGTATAGATACGTATTGTACCAAAATACCTTCAGATATATATATAGAAATACGTATTTAAGAATAAATAGAACATATTCTGCTATGTGAAGAACATTGGAATGTGAAATATTCATATTTTCATGTTGGGTTAGCACACAAGGAAAAACTTTTTACTTTCAAATTGTAACATGAGCGCTACCCAACGTGTACAAAAACCTTACTTCTAGGGGAGTTAGCTCGCGAGCGGGAGCGTTAAATACTGATCCACTTGTAATCTGGCCCTTCTTCTGAACCAAATCAAATAAGTAATGAAATTTACCCAAAACTGTTTTTTTTTTTAAAAAAATTATTTTTTAAATCTGAACAAATGATTCTTCTAAAACAACATCTTGCCAGTGCATATCTTTGTTGGCATGTCGTTTGTTTGGTACCTTTTCATTTCGAAAGGCACCTTTTGCTTTAACCATGGACCCCCAATGAAAGATTCCAAATCATTAATCTCTGCACAAATAACCTTACCAAGAGCTCCAAAAACATTTTTAACCCTAACCAATCCGACCCCAGACCAACTAGCCTACATTATCCCCAACCACATCTTTAACCCACTAGACAACCTCCGCAAATAACAGCGCTCTACAAATTCTCTCTATTGCAATATACCCCTCCCCAAATATGTACCCATCAAAACAATCCCCAAACACCCACCCCCCTCCAAAAAGACACTAACAAAACCTTACTTTGCATAGTTTTCCTAGAATGATTTTGTGTGATGTAAAATATAGAAACAAAATATTTATTTTAGCAATAATTAGTAGAGATGAGCACAGGTGAAAAAATTTGCTTCATATGATACATTAACTGCAGATTTTTCAAAACTTTTGGTTTGGCCGAATTTTGTTCTTGAGGGCGTTCGTTTGGCCAAATTTTAGATTCAGATTTATTACTGTTATTTCTAATGGGAACATGAAATTAACAAAAATATTGCATTGTAGAATTTAAACAATTAAAAGAACATATCTTTCAATGCTAACAGAACATACAACTCACTGATTGAATTTAAGTCAATAACTAGCTCACAGAGGTAAAGAAGTCAAATGACTGCACATTCCAATAGCTGTAGTTAAAGTGATTGAAAATGTCTGAGCTTCCCCTTGTCTCCCACCTCCCTATGCTTGGTTAAGGCTTGAATGGACAAGGCTATATGACTAAAATCCAACATTTAGTACTTAACTGGTTTTCCCTAACCAATAATCTTTTCGGCTGTTATTGTACTGGGCAAATCGCCAAATCGGCATACTGTACATTCCGACTAATTTTGTATTTTCTGAAGCCGAATGCAGATCTCTAATGATTATTGAGTGTATTTTTAGCCCGTAAGAATGTTCAGCAATTTCTGGTATACGTTAATACATATAAAACTTTAAAAATGTAATACTATGGTAAGATTGGACAGGGATTGATGGACACATGGAAGGTAAGAGGAAAAACAGCGTCGCTCTAAGTTCATGGACGAAAAACTGCAAACGCAATACAATCACAGCAAGGGCTCTCACTAAGGCAACGTGACGCTAACGTGCGCCGTGACACTGTAGCAAGGTGCCCACCAATCAGAGGATACAGGCCGAGCCAGTCATAACGTACACCAGAAGAAGAAAAGGGCAGCACTCCATGAATCAGGATACTTAAAAAACAGTCTTTAATGGAACAAATTAAAACCAACACAAAAAGTACAAAACATGGACGGAGGGGGAGGAGTCCTTATGCGTTTCGTGCCATGCGGCTCTTAGTCATAGGATCAACAATGAAGACAGTGGTCAGACATCATTACAAACAAAGGAGATGATTAGCCAAATAATATAGCCCCCCTTTCTGGTACCTTTGTGGGCACCAAATGGCACAAACAAAAAAAACAAATCGATTTGGTCAAACAATAATTTGTTCTTTATCTGTTTCATCCAATAATGATAATTGTGTGTATTTTTAGAGCATTAGAATGTTCAGCAATTTCTGCTATATGTTAATACATAAGAAACTTTAGCTGTTTAGTAGCAAAATGCACATTCTTATAGAAAGCTAACTTTTTGTGAATAAACAAAACAAAAACTTTTATAGATAAAAACATATTACAGTAATGCCTAAACCATAGTATGGTCATCTTTAAAATAAAAAAAAGGAGATCTGATATAATTCTGAAGACCACATCCCCAGGAGGATATAAATATATCAATGATATTAAAAAAAGACAGCAATGACAAACTATAAAATTGCAAAACGTGGCAAAAAAGAAATTACTTTAAGACCTTAAAGGGACCTTAAGTTCATTATTTTACAGGTATATATGCAAAGTATATATCAACAATGAAGCACTGATTTCCAAAAGACCTACATACAAAACACATGTTTTAAAAGCAATCAAAATGGTCACCTTAATGAGTTGCAAAACACTACACATTGTGTTAATGTTTATATCATCTTTCTCAATTATCAACAATTATGACTAACTGTAAATCAGTGTGTTCACTACTTTAAGCAAGCCCTATTCTCTGAATAATAGTCATTATTTTTAGGATAAAAATCCCTCGCCTGCCGCTCATCTCTTCTTGCATCAGCAATGACGAATTCGGCTTCCTCCAATCATGGCTTCCCCCACAGAGCAAACATTGCCTGAGGCCACGCTGTGATTGGAGGAAGCCGGAATCATCATTGCTGATGTAAGAAGAGATAAGCTGTGGGTGGGGGAATCGCTGCTCCCGCTTGCAAGAAGAAAAGATAAATATTTTAACAAAACCACTGAAATGTAAACTTTCATGAATGAAAGTGCCCCTGTTTTTATTTTTAATAGTATTTTTTTTTTTTTTTTCTTTTTATTGAGATTCAATTTTAGGGTATGCAACACATAAATGTCGGTTCAAAATATACAATGACAAACAGAAAAAAAGATAAAAATACGTTACATCTTAGCTAGCACACAGCTGAATCAAAAGACATTTGCAAAACCAATAAACATAATAAGTACCCATCAAGCTGTATGCCTCCCATAAAGAGAACCTATAAGGCCACTCATGGACCTCAGATAATTGTAGAAAGAATTAACGTTAAAGAAGGCAACCAAGGACATTAGGAGACCACTTTTGGATCTCATATTATGAATCTGAATTTTCATACTTAATGAGATATAGAGCATGCTCTTATATCTGTAGTTTGGTATGTAAATCTAAAAGAGAAACAGTAAACTTTTCCATAAGATATATTTTCTCATGCTTATCTAATAAGCCGAAGGGAGTATGGGGGGGGGGGGGGAGGGGTGTGCACAAGTGGTACTGATAAATACATAATAATGAGCGGTGAGTAGGAGTGAGATTATTGTTTAACTATCAGGGATAGAGCTTACTCCTCGCTGAACCCCTCTCAGGTATATTTAGGAAGTTACTAATGGCATTGAGTCTAGGGCTTCCTTGAACTCAGCAACTATGAGTATAATCATATCAATGTTGGCATCCTACTATCTAAGGAGAGCAAACAAGTTAGATATATCAGTACTGGTCTATATATAAAGTTAAATGAAGGTTGCAGTGTAGATTAACCTTTAGCTAGTCTTAGACTTCCCTCTAGTGGTGAGAAAGAGAACCTAATTTGTAACAATAGTGAAGACAGCGGTGTCAGTGTGTCTAACATTCAAAGCTCCTCAATAACAATGTGTGGGAAGATCTAAAAGTAAACCTCTGACATGCACGTAGAACTCTAATGTTTACCCTAAAATAAGGGTCACGTGAATATTAAGAGAGTGCATCTGTCTATAAGTGTATATTAATATAACAGTTGTAAATGTGTAAAACAAGGAACTTAGGACTATAAACTGCATTACAATTAGTACATATATTTTACAACTACTAGAAGAATATTATCACTTTACACGGATCTAACAATCTGTTAGCCAAAATGGATGCTGCAGATGAAATGAAATTAGTTTCATAAAGACACAATCAATCCCCTTATAATTAAGAAAGTAGTCACATCATTTAAGGTGTGGTACATGTTGTGCCTATCGTTAAAGATTCCTCAATAATAATATAGATTAAAAAAAAAGACACAAAAAAACTGAAAAACATAATTTATGCTTACCTGATAAATTTATTTCTCTTGTAGTGTATCCAGTCCACGGATCATCCATTACTTATGGGATATTAACTCCTCCCCAACAGGAAGCTGCAAGAGTCCACCCACAGCAAAGCTGCTATATAGCTCCTCCCCTAACTGCCATATTCAGTCATTCGACCGAAAACATGCAGAGAAAGGAAAAACCATAGGGTGCAGTGGTGACTGTAGTTCAAATGAAAAAATTACCTGCCTTAAAGTGACAGGGTGGGCCGTGGACTGGATACACTACAAGAGAAATAAATTTATCAGGTAAGCATAAATTATGTTTTCTCTTGTTAAGTGTATCCAGTCCACGGATCATCCATTACTTATGGAATACCAATACCAAAGCTAAAGTACACGGATGATGGGAGGGACAAGGCAGGTACTTAAACGGAAGTTACCACTGCCTGTAAAAAACCCTTTCTCCCAAAAATAGCCTCCGAAGAAGCAAGGTATCAAATTTGTTAAATTTGAAAAGTATGAAGCGCAGACCAAGACTCCGTCTTGTAAATCTGTTCAACAGAAGCCACATTTAAAAAAGGCCCAAGTGAAAACCACAGCTCTAGTAGAATGAGCTGTAATCCCTTCAGGAGGCTGCTGTCCAGCAGTCTCATAAGCTAAATGAATTATGCTTTTTAACCAAAAAGACAGAGAGGCTGCTGAAGTCTTTTGACCTCTCCTCTGTCCAGAATAGACAACAAACAAGGTGAACGTTTGATGAAAACTGTAGTAGCTTGTAAGTAAAACTTTAAAGCACAAACCACGTCCAATATTGTGTAATAGACGTTCCTTCTTTGAGGAAGGATTAGGATACAAGCATGGAACAACTATTTCTTGAGTGATGTACTTGTTAGATACCACCTTAGGAAAAAACCCAGGTTGGTACGCAGGACTACCTTATCCGTACGAAGGACCAGATAAGGAGAATCACATTGTAACACAGATAACTTGGAGACTCTACGAGTCGAGGAATTAGCTACCCAAAAGGAACTTTCCAAGATAAAGATTGATATCTATGGAACAAAAAAGGTTCAAACGGAACTTCTTGAAGAACCTTAAGAATCAGGTTTAAGCTCCATGGCGGAGCAACAGTTTTAAACACAGGCTTGGATCTAACCAAAGCCTGACCAAATGCCTGAACGTCTAGAATACCTGCCAGACGCTTGTGCAAAAAAATAGACAGAGTAAAAATCTGTCCCCTTTTAAGGAATTAGCTGACAACCCTTTTCTCAAAAACATCTTGGAGAAAAGATAATATCCTGGGAATCCAGACTTTACTCCATGAGTAACCCTTGGATTCATAACAATCAGATATTTACACCATATCTATGTTCAATTTTCCTAGAGACAGGCTTTCATGTCTGTATTAAGGTATCAATGACTGACTCGGAGAAGCCATGCTTTGATAACATCAAGCGTTCAGTCTCCAGGCAGTCCATCTCAGATTGATTCTATTTAGATGGTTGAAAGGACCCTGAGGTAGAGGGACCTGTCTCTGAAGCAGAGACCGTGATGGAAAGGATGACATGTCCACCAGATCTGCATACCAGGTCCTGCGTGGCTACGCAGGCGCTGTCAAAAACACCAAAGCCCTCTCCTGCTTGGTCTTGACCTCCGGAGGAAATCCCACTCCCCCGGAAGAAAAGTCTGACGACTTAGAAAATCCACCTCCCAGTTCTCAACACCTGGGATATGGATAGCTGATAGACAAGAGTGAGTCTCTGTCCAGTGAATTATTGTAAGACTTCTAACATCGCTAGGGAACTTCTGTTCCCCCTTGATGGCTGATGTAAGCCACAGTCGTGTATATTGTCCGACTGAGTATGATGTACCTCAGAGTTGCTAACTGAGGCCAAGTCTGAAGAGCATGGAATATCACTCCCAGTTCCAGAATATTTATTATAAGGAGGGTCTCCTCCTAAGTCCACTATCCCTGAGCCTTCAGGGAGTTCCAGACTGCATCCCAACCTAAAAGGCTGGCATCTATTGTAACAATTGTCCCATCTGACCTGCGGAAGGTCATACCCTTGGACAGATGGACCCGACATAGTCACCAGAGAAGAGAATCTCTGGTCTCTTGGTCCAGGTTTAACAGGGGGACAAATCTGTGTAATCCCCGTTCCTCTGACTGAGCATGCATAGTTGCAGCGGTCTGAAATGTAGACGTGCAAACGGTACTATGTCCCTTGCCGCTACCATTAAGCCGATTTCATTCATGTACTGAGCCACCGAAGGGCGCGGATGGGATGAAAAAAAAAACACGGCAGAAATTTAGAAACTTTGACAACCTGGACTCCGTCAGGTAAATTTTCATTTCTACAGAATCTATCAGAGTCCCTAGGAGGGAAACCCTTGAGATTGGGGATAGAGAACTCTTTCCTTGTTCACTTTCCACCCATGTGATCTCAGAAATGCCAGTACTACGTCCATATGAGACTGGGCAATTTGGATGTTTGACGCCTGTATCAGGATGTCGTCTAAATAAGGGGCCACTTCTATGCCCCGCGGTCTAAGGACCGCCAAAGCGACCCCAGAACCTCCATAAAGATTCTTGGGGCTGTAGATATCCCAAAGGAAAGAGCTACAAACTGGTAATGCCTGTCTAGAAAGGCAAACCTGAAAAACGATGGTGATCTTTATGCATCACAATGTGAGGATAAGCATCCTTCAAATCCATTGTAGTCCTCTATTGACTCTCCTGGATCATAGTTAAGATGGTACGAATAGTTTCCATCTTAAATGACGGAATTCTGAGGAATTTGTTTAAGATCTTTAGATCCAAAATAGGTCTGAAGGTTCCCTCTCCTTGGGAACCACAAACAGATTTGAGTAAAAACTCTGTCCCTGTTCCTCTCTTGGAACTGGATGGATCTCGTACACAATGTAAGAATGCCTCCTTCTTTATCTGGTTTGCAGATAATTGTGAAAGGCGAAATCTCCCCTTTTTTTGGGGGGGAATCTTTGAAATCCAGAAGATATCTCTGGGATATAAATTCCAATGCCTAGGGATCCTGGGCATCTCTTGCCCACGCCTGGGCAAAGAATGAAAGTCTGCCCCTATAGGATCCGTTACCGGATAGGGGTCCGTTCCTTCATGCTGCCTTAGAGGCAGCAGCAGGCTCCTTGGCCTGCTTATCTTTGTTCCAGGTCCGATTGTCTCCAGACCGCCTTGGACTGAGCAAAAATTCCCTCTTGTTTTGCCTTAGAGGAAGAGGATGCCACACCTGCCCTGAAGTTTTTAAAAGGTACGAAAATTAGACTTTTTTTTTTTTTTTTTTTTGCCCTTGATTTAGACCTATCCTGAGGAAGGGCATGACCTTTTCCTCCAGTGATATAAGCAATAATCTCCTTCAAACCAGGCCCGAATAGGGTCTGCCCCTTGAAGGGAAGTTAAGTAGCTTATTTATTAAAGTCACGACAGCTGACCATGATATAAGCCATAGCGCTCTGCGCGCCAGTATAGTAAAAAACAGAATTCTTAGCCGTTAGTCTAGTCAAATGAACAAGGCATCAGAAAACAAAGGAATTGGCTAGCATAAGCAAAATATATTCATCCAATGGAGTCGCTTAACTGTAAAGCCTCATCAAGAGACTCAACCCAGAACGCCGCAGCAGCAGTGACAGAAGCAATGTATGCAAGGGGCTGCAGGATAAAACCCTGTTGAATAAACATTTTTTATCCATTGGATCTAAAAAGCACAACTGTCCTCGTCAGAGGTAGTGGTACGCTTAGCTAGAGTAGAAACTCTTCTCTCCACCTTAGGAACTGTCTGCCAGAAGTCCCGTGTGGTGGTAACTATTAGAAAACATTCTTCTAAAAAATAGGAGGGGAAGAGAACGGCACACCTGGTCTATCCCATTCCTTATTAAAAAATTTTTTAGTAAACCTCTTTAGGTATTGGAAAAACATCAGTACACACCGGCACTGCATATTATTTATCAGTCTACACAATTTCTCTGGCCCTGCGATTGTACACATTCATTCAGAGCAGCCAAAGCCTCCCTGAGCAACAAGTGGAGGTTCTCAAGCATACATTTTAAATGTAGAAATATCAGAATCAGGTTAAATCATCTTCCCTGAGTCAAAAAAAAAAAAATCACCCACAGACTAAGCATATTGTGAGGTAGTATCATACATGGTTCTTAAAGCTTCTGTATGCTCTGTATCTACCCCCAGAGCTAACTGCTTTCCTTTAATTTCAGGTAGTCTGACTAATACTGCTGCCAGAATATTATTCACCACCTTTGCCATGTCTTGTAAAATAAACGCTATGGGCGCCCTTGATGTACTTGGCGCCATTTGAGCGTGAGTCCCTGAAGCGGGAGTCGAAGGGTCTGACACGTGGGGAGAGTTAGTCGGCATAACTTTCCCCTCGACAGAATCCCCTGGTAAAGAAACGCTATGGGTGCCCTTGATGTACTTGGCGCCATTTGAGCGTGAGTCCCTAAAGCGGGAGTCAAAAGGTCTGACACGTGGGGAGAGTTAGTCGGCATAACTACCCCCACGACAGAATCCTCTGGTGATAATGTTTTTAAAGACAAAAAATGATCTTTATTGTTTAACATGAAATCAGTACATCTGGTACACATTCTAAGATGGGGTTCCACCATGGCTTTAAAACATAATGAACACAGAGCTTCCTCTATGTCAGACATGTTAGAACAGACTAATAATGAGACTAGTAAGCTTGGAAAACACTTTAAATCAAGTTAACAAGCAAATATATAAAACGTTACTGTGCCTTTAAGAGAAACAAATTTTGCCAAAATTTGAAATAACAGTGAAAAAAGGCAGTTAAACTAACAAAATTTTTACAGTGTATGTAACAAGTTAGCAGAGCATTGCACCCACTTGCAAATGGATGATTAACCCCTTAATACAAAAAACAGATTAACAAAACGAAAAATATGTTTTAAACAGTCATAACAGCTCCTACTTTTGAAGCCCTTTTGAGCCCTTCAGAGATGTCCTATAGCATGCAGGGGACTGCTGAGGGAAGCTGAATGTCACTGTTTGTAATTTTAACTGCACCAACTGTAACTTTTATACTATAACAGTGGAAAGCCTCAGGAAACTGTTTCTATGCAAAATTTAAGCCAGCCATGTGGAAAAAACTTAGGCCCCAATAAGTTTTATCACCAAACATATGTTAAAAAACGATTAAACATGCCAGCAAACGTTTTAAAACACATTTTTACAAGAGTATGTATCTCTATTAATAAGCCTGATACCAGTCGCTATCGCTGCATTTAAGGCTTTACTTACATTACTTCGGTATCAGCAGTATTTTCTTAGTCAATTCCATTCCTAGAAAAATATTTTACTGCACATACCTTATCTGCAGGAAAACCTGCACGCCATTCCCCCTCTGAAGTACCTCACTCCTCAGAATGTGTGAGAACAGCAAATGGATCTTAGTTACGTCTGCTAAGATCATAGAAAAACGCAGGCAGATTCTTCTTCCAAATACTGCCTGAGATAAACAGCACACTCCGGTGCCATTTAAAAATAACAAACTTTTGATTGAAGAATAAACTAAGTAGAAAGCACCACAGACTCTCACAACCTCCTATCTATGTTGAGGCTTGCAAGAGAATGACTGAATATGGCAGTTAGGGGAGGAGCTATATAGCAGCTTTGCTGTGGGTGGACTCTTGCAGCTTCCTGTTGGGAAGGAGAATATATTCCATAAGTAATGGATGATCCGTGGACTGGATACACTTAACAAGAGAAATAAACCACTAATAGTAGCTTAGCACTCTAGTGTTTATCCTAGATTAAGGGTCACATTAATAGCTAGAGAACATAACTATGTGTAATTGCGCAGAAATATATATCATCATAAACACTTGCAGATATGTTAAGCTAGAAGCTTAGAGTTATAAACTGCATTATAGTCAGTGTGCATGTTTTGCATTTGTGGTGAGGGAATTATCACATGCCACGGAGCTCAAAATGGGTACTGTAGAGCCACCTAAATTAGTTCCATATAGATACAGTCATTCTCCTTATAAGTAGGAATATTGTCCCATCATATATGGTGTGATATGTTATCCCACTCCAGACCTGTTTATTGTTTGTTTGGGATGAAGGTTATGGGGTTTTCTTAGAGTTACCTGACCCTTGTGAGGTATCCAAAGGGTTAATCTGTAAGTTTCGTGTGGGGCTCGTGCCCTAAAGATCCAGTTAAGAGCTTCATCACAGTCCCCTGCATCGCTGCTTAGAAATTGTCATAGAAGATTATGCCTCATCTCGTCTGTCATGGGAGCGATATCTTCACAACACTCCGGGAGGCCGGCCGCACCTCCCTGAGTGGAGCATAAAGGCATCTTTGCTCTGGATCCTTGCAATTCTGTAGTCGCTAGGGGACTTTCTGTATAGTCCCATATCTCAAGTTTGTGGGCTGCGAAAAAAGCCGTCTGCGACTCACTGGGGTTCTCTGGGTCTAAAAGGTCGATGGCGGGGCTCCGGGAAAAATAGCCAGCTTTAGTGAGGCAACTTCTCTCTCTGTTGTCCCGGTGTAAGTTCACAGTCAGTACATGGACTGGTCGACCCATAGTCTGTTTCTTCCCTTCATTGTCAATGGGCATCTGTAGTACTGTGAAAGATGTAGCGGGCGGGTCAGGGTGTAGGTCGGGGCTTCTCAAGAACAATGCGATGAGGCTCCTCTCCAATTCCCCAAAATGGCTGCGAAGTATCCCCGACATTTCTGCTTCCCATTTAGCAAGAGTGTCCATGATCTTGTGCCTAGTTTACCCACTATAGGTTCTCTGTATTTTCGGCTAAGTCAGTGGTAGCTTCTTGTAGGAGGTTGAGTCTATTGAGGGCACTGAAGTATTCCTCTTCCTCTATCAGGTCTCCATGCGGGCTAAAAGATGATCACCTCCAAGAACTGCGTGCACCAGGCCCTTAGTAATGTCGTGCCAATCTTAAGTGAGATTGTCCTTGAATACTCTGTTAGTTAGGCTCCTAAGGTCAAAATGTGCTAATAGTGGTGAGAGAATTAATGCTGGATGGTCGCTAAACTTGACTTTGAAAAGAAAAATAGCTGGAGCTGTGGGTATATGCGACCATCCAGCTCAGAGGTTGGCTCCTCCCTCCTTTTTAATAGTATTTAAAAAAATCGGGCAGTCATTCGTGAAAGTTTACCTTCACTTTAATTATTTAACCCCTTCATGACCGAGGACGTGCCAGGAACGTCCTACAAAAAAAATACCCTTCGTGACCAAGGACGTTCCTGGCACGTCCTCTGGGGTTTCAAGCGGTGGAAGCGATCCTGATCGCTTCCAGATGGGTAGCGATGGTGCCAATCGTTGGTGGGTGGGAGCCTTAGCAGGGAGGTGGGTTGGCGGCCCATTGCTACCCGGCATCCGGTTCCTGTATGTACAATGTGCACGCCAGGTGCCGGGAGCTGTTTGTAAATAATCACAGTGAGAAACTTAAAGTTTGTGAAAAAGTGAACAATTTTTTTTTATTTGATCGCATTTGGCGGTGAAATGGTGGCATGAAATATACCAAAATGGGCCTAGATCAATACTTGGGGTTGTGTACTACACTACAGCTAAAATTAACCCTACACGCTTTCTACAAGTTTCCTAATTAACCCCTTCACTGCTGGGCACAATACACATGTGGTACGCAGCGGCATTAAGCGGCCTTCTAATTACCAAAAAGCAACGCCAAAGCCATATATGTCTGTTATTTTTGAACAAAGGGGATCCCAGAGAAGCATTTACAACCATTTGTGCCATAATTGCACAAGATGTTTGTAAATAATTTCAGTGAGAAACCTAAAGTTTGTGAAAAAGTATGTTTTTTTTAATTTTGTCATCATATTTTATATTTTTTTTTATAGTTAATTATAAGATATGATGAAAATAATGGTATCTTTAGAAAGTCCATTTAATGTCTAGAAAAACGGTATATAATATGTGTGGGTACAGTAAATGAATAAGAGGAAAATTACATCTAAACACAAACACAGCAGAAATGCAAAAATAGCCCTAGTCCCAGACGGTCAACAAATGGAAAAGTGGTCTGGTCATGAAGGGGTTAATGTATGGGGAATTCAGTTTTGAAATTAATGGTCTTCTTTACTGTGATCAAGCAAAGACTCTGATTTAAGAGAAAACTGAGACTTAATATAGCATTATAAAGAAAATGGGCTACTGTAGATTAATTGACAATCGTAAGGCTGCTGAGGGGTCCTCATTATTAAAGTGAGATCATATAAGAAATTCATAGAGATGCACTTACATAGTAGATGAGGTTGAAAGAAAAGTTCAAACTATACAGAGAATACCTGATTTACAATAAAGAATCTGACAATTGAACTTACAATACACAATCAGAAGCTGACCCATTTAACACAAGCAATTATATCCCAGAATTCTGTTTTTAGATAGAAATATATCCAATTGATTTTTAAATGTATCTGAAGTATTGGCAGTCACTACATAATTAGACAAAATGTTTCACAATTTGATTGCTCTTAGTGTGAAAAAAACATTTACATTGCTGGAGATTAAGGGGACGATTTATCAAGCCCCGTATGCATCACTATGCCTCTGTTTCCGCGCGAGCCTTCAGGCCAGGGACGGACTGGGAATCAAAAGCAGCCCTGGAAAATGTGTAGACCAGCCCTAAATGTTGCTGCGACCATAGAATATGGTGAATTTTTAAGTTGGTGGGGAGCTAGACCCCACCCCTTGAAATTAAGCCCCGCCCATATATGGCTTCTTCCATATCACTACAATGAATATATATATATATATATATATATATATATACACAATATATATATATATATAAATATATATATTTATACACACACCTCTATAAAGATGTCTATATTATAGTCATATGGAAGGAGCCATGGGATATATATATATATATATATATATATATATATATATATATATATATATAAAAATATATATGAGAAAACTTTGCAGACCACAGGGAGCAAGATCAAAATTTATCTATGTGGTCTCATCATAAAAGAAGGTATATAAAAATAAAATAACAGTAATATCCTCAGGATTACCTGGATTTACAATATCATTCTGACCATTTAATGAAGAGCTACAGAAATTAAATATCAAAAATTAGAACATCAGTTTATCAATTTATAGTATATCAGAGTGTATAAAACTGTGACTACCCTTCTAAAACAATGCTATGAAACACTAGGTCACTTGCTCACATAAAGCATAGAGGATCCTTTTGCATCCTAAATGAAATAGGCACAGAAATCCATAGTAAAACAAACGTAAGGCTGTCAGGTTGAGTTTCCATAAAGCATATATTTAAGTGGAAAACAAAGCAAGGATAGTAATAGTAGAAAGTATTTTTTAATAGAATGATGCAGTAAAGGCACTGGTATTCTTGTTCCCTCCTTAACACTTATACCTTCTATTGAAATAAAAGTCTCAGAGGGGAACTCTGTAGATCCTCTCCCCACACAAATTTAATTTTACCTTTTGACAGGCAAGTAAAGTGTGCTCCGTGTAGTGAAAATAGGAGGGAGGGTGATGACACAGAACTGCTAGTACTGCTGTCAGCTTAGATTTACTGCTCCTTCCCTTCCATGTTTTTAGCTAGCCATGAGGACTGTAAACAGCAGCTGAACTGCATTACAACCTATTAGCTGCTGACAGCTTCCTGCGGCAGAACAGATTGTTGTAACAGCCCTCTGCACGCTGTAGCTGCTGACTGCAATTATGTTGCAGTCACTGCAGTGCACACACACACTACGGTAGTCTGTCTCAGTGCACAACCGCGTGTGTATATACTGCACACATTATTTGCATTCATGATCATGATCGATTGATTCAGGGGCAGGGGGGCCAGGCAGGTACGGTGTGTGTGGTTCTGAGTGTCACTGTCTATTTACCTGCTCTGACTGCTACTCTCCACACTATACTGCTGCCGGCCCGGCCCACCGGGATTTTTCCCGGTGGGCCAATCCGGCCCTGCTTCAGGCTTGCCGGTTAAGACTGCTGCTCCTTAACTCGTCCGCCACCTCTGAGTAAGCGGACAGCAATCATCTCGATCGGATACGATCTGGTTGATTGACACCCCCCTGCTAGCGCCCGATTGGCTGCGAATGTGCAGGGGGGTGGCACTGCACAAGCATTTCACGAGAAATGCTTGTGCAATGATAATATGCTGTTGGCATTTATCGATGTGAGGCGGACATGATAAGACAAAGGGGTAGATTTACCAATGTGCGGGCAGATATGATCCGGTGTAACAGATCATTTCTGCCGCACATCGATAAATGAAAATGAAAAAAGGAAATCCATCCTTCCAGACATCCGGCGCGGAGCGTCCTCTTCATACGGTCGCTGCCGTACACTGAATCTTCAATACAAGGGAGCCTTTACAAAAGCCTTATCAAAATGGCGTTCCTTGCATTCCTATTGGCTGATTTGAGTTATGAAATTCAAATCAGCCAATATAATGAGAGGTACTGAAATCCTATTGGCTGTTCAAATCAGCCAATAGGATGAGAGCTACTGAAATTCTTGTGCAATGCCACCCCCTGCACATTCTCAGCCAATCGGCCACTAGCAGGGAGTGTAAATCAACCCGATTGTATCCAATCGGGCTGATTACTGTCCGCCGCCTCAGAGGTGGCAGGCGAGTTAAGGAGCAGCGGTCTTAAGACTGCTGCTTCTTCACTAACATTTCCGGCGAGCCAAAAAGTACGGGGGTTGATAGCAGCATCTGCTGCTTGGTAAATCTACCCCAATGAAACAACACAATACTAATGTTTGAACTTAGCAAGAGTTCAGAAATCAATATTTGGTGAAATAATCCTGATTTTCAATCACAGCTTTCATGCATCTTGGCATGCTCTCCACCAGTCTTTCACATTGCTGTTGAGTGACTTTATGCCACTCCTGGAACAAAAATTCAAGCAGCTCAGGTTTGTTTGATAGCTTGTGACCATCCATCTACCTCTTGATCACATTCCAAAGGTAACTTTAAAGTTATTCCACTGCAAATGTTAAAGTTATGATAATAAGAAAATAAAAGAAACCTTATAACAGCACTCTTAGTCAGTTTAACTTTTTTACTATGATATTATAGTTCACATACACTATAACCATCCTACTGTGCACAGTTTACATAAAACTAATATTGTCGTCGTAATAAACAGGTGGATAAAACATATCCTACCAAATACGCACCAAATAATATACAATGAGGTGGATAAACACAACTGATTATAGTAACTCACAGCCAATATCCATAAATTGTCAGTAAACAATGATAACAACAATAAGATTAATACTTATCGTGAAATGTCCACATAATCAATAGCATTAGCCATGGAACTGTAGAGAGAGCTGATCCACAATATCGTCCACAGGATTAATTTGTAAGTCCCGTACTCTGTAAGGTAACAAATACAGGCAGGTCTTTGTATCCTCCCCTCACGTAATTGTAAATCTTCCGTTGTAAAGTCTCACCAAACAGTCCTAATAGCCACAATCCTGCAGTTTTCAGTGTAGGTGATCCTGGAAGGAGTGTATAAATCTCAAACACGGCCGGAAACCAGGTCGCCCTAGTAAGAACTGGGCGTGGAGAAATCGAGTGTTATTATCCCGATACCTTTTCCTTCTACACTTACACTCTGCTTTGGCTGTCCGGTACGTGATTGATCATGTACTGCAAGCTGCAATATTCCGTTGTGATTCTCCTCTTTGTACTCAGAATCAAACTGAGTTGTTAGCCAACCTACGTTTCACCAAAGATTTGGCTTCATCCGGGCTAGTATATTGAGAGTTCATCATTTCCCTTTTTTAAGGTTGATCGATGCGTAACCGCCTCCAGAATTTTTGCCTGTGAATATAGGTTCCTATCTGACAATATGTAACATGTTTGTAGCAAAGAGAAAATAATTGTTACCAACCTCACTACAATGTAACAGTCTATGCTTACATATTGCTATTTACATTCATATTTGGTGCATAATCCTATGTAGCCATATGGCTTCCTTAAAGGGACAGTGATAATATTCTCTTAGCTCTGATCATTTTACAATATATGTATTGTCTTATGAGTTTATAGGAAATGACCCAAACTATTTTCTTCATTGAGGCCATTGGGTGCAAGCGTCCCTAAATGAAAGATTCACTTGCTTTCACGTTGGAGCAATATTCTATCCACATTGCCCCCTCTGATTCCCAAATTAACCGTATCAATTCCAATAATCCTGAAGTCACGTGGGGAAGAATTGTGATATTCTGAGAAATGTCTCACTATACTTGACGTTACTACCTCATGTTCAATGTCTCGTAGGTGTTCTAAGGTACGGTCTAGGAAGGCTCTAGTGGTCTTACCCACGTAATAAAGAGGGCAGCTGCATTTTGCCAGTCCTTCAGTCCTACAAGTAATTTTACTCCTAATCCTGTAAACCTTGCCATTTCTATAAGAAAAAAAAGCGTATTTTATCTATATAATTACAAGCTTTACATTGTTTGCAAGGGTAGCAACCTGGTTCTATATTTGCTTTATTTAACCAGTTGGGACTATTTTGAGGTCTAATGAAATGGCTATGTACTAGACTGTCACGTAGGTTTGGTGCCCTCCGTGCTGTCATGAGAGGCTGGGATGTTAAAATCTGATTTAGTTTGGTGTCTGTTTGAAGAATATGCCAATAGCGTTTCATTATCTTCCTAATATCCTCCCAATTCTCATTATAGCCTGTTATAAACCTTATCTTCCCTTGTTGTCCCGCCAAGTTAGTTTTTTTATTTCTAGTAACACTAAAGATGCTATCCTGTTGGGTTTGAGCCTGTTGACGTTGGTATGCATAGCTGATCAATTTCCTTGGGTAGCATCTTTCAGTGAACCGTTGTTAATTCTTTGGATTCCCTAATAAAATCTTCATGTGTTGTACAATTTCTTCGAGCCCGAAAAAATTGTGACACAGGGATACCTCTAATTTGATGCTTGGGATGGAAACTGTCAGCTCTTAATATACTATTAGTAGAGGTTGATTTACGATAGACTCTCGTCATCAAATTTCCTTCTTGTGCTATGACAGTTACATCCAGAAAATGTATTTCTTTCGAGTCAAAGGTTACAGTAAATTTGAGATTAAATGTCTCATTATTCAAGGACTCTATAAAGGATAATAATTGTTGTGCTATACCAGCCACAGGAGAAACACGTCATCTATGTAGCGTAGCCACATAGAAATGTGACAACTCACTATGGCGGAGTCCAGCACATATATATTTTCTCAAAAAATGTTCCCAAAATGTTCCCAAAATCCCAGATAAAGTTATATAGTTATATAGTAATTCCTAGTATTTGTTATGTTGTTTAATGCTCATGTTTTTTTGTAGGAAGTTTTTTATACTTCATAGGTTTCATCAGGAGTTAGCTATTTCTTCATTATGCAGTAGCCCCTTGCTTTTAAGCTGGTTGCACCTTAGCTTTTAGTTAGTTTTATTTTCTAGTTTGTATTCTTACTGTATCAGTGGATTTTCTTGTTAAAATTTGCATTTTTAAATTAAAATTGGTTAAAAATAATAATAATATATACTCTAACATTGTTTTAGTATGCATATTTAAACATTATTGCTAGATTACGAGTGGAGCGCTTTTTAGTGCTCCCACTCGAGCAGAAAAAATTCAGTAGACAGAGGCTTTTTACGAGCGTTGGGTAGCGCATGTATTACAAGTTGAAAGTAAAAAGTCTGCATGCAAGCAAAACCCGAAGTGCGCTAACCAAATACCGTGACCATGTTAATGTATTCTCCCCATAAAAGTCAATGCAGAGTGCAGAAAAAAAAACACCTATCGCTCCTGCGGTAACCTGACAGGATTTATGAATAGTTCACAATCCAATGTCCTTCACATACAGGATAATGTAATTTTTTATTGTAAATACATATTTTTATATATACGTATACATATACAGGTGGCCCTCGGTTTACGCCGGTTCAATTTGCGCCATTTCAGAATAACAACCTTTTTTTTTCCAGTCATGTGACTGCTATTGAAATGCATTGAAAAGCAGTGCACTAATTAAAATAGCCAGTAGGTGGAGCTGTCTGCTTGTGTTGCAGCAAAGTTAAGCAAGCTTTACAACCTTAAATGAATCTGTGTACACAGAGCAGACCAGAGCTATCAAGCAAACAAGATCTAGCAGGCACTTCCCTATTATCTTCCTGTCCAGCAAAGCTTTAAAAATAATGTATTAGGTGTTACTTATGTCAATTTTGAGAGGAGCCTGGAACCTAACTCCCTCACTTCCCACTGACTTACATTATAAACTGGGTTTCAATTTACAATGGTTTCAATTTACAACCATTCCTTCTGGAACCTAACCCCGGCGTAAACTGAGGGCTACATGTATATACATATACCTGTATATCTATTTCTATAAAAAATATATATATATTCTATGGATTATTTAGCATTTTTTATAGTATGTATAATTTTTTATAATTTTTTATTTTATTTTTTATTATTTTAACAACACGCTTTAAGACTACTAAGTTTTCATGGGCACGTGTTACTTATATTTTACATTCCTATGTTCTTCCCATAGAAAAAAACACATTTTTATTATTAAATATATATTTCTATGCATATCTGATAATGGTAATGTAAAATAGATATCTATACCTATAGGAATAAATATAGGTATGTATGTATAGGGTACTTGTAAAGCGCAGCTAATCATTTGTAAGGGTCTCAAGGCACTGCTCATTTTATCGACCTTGGAAGGATGAAAGGCTAAGTAAGTGGACCTAATCCGGGATCAAACCTGCAACCCTTGGGTTGCTACAGAGCTCAGCCACAGTGCATTAGCATGCTGAGCTATCTGTCCAGCATTTTATAAATATGTATTTACAATAAAAATTATATTATCCTCTATGTGAAGAACATTGGAATGTGAAATATGTACAGCAAATATAGAGTAAAACATATTACATATATATATATATATATATATATATATATATACACACACACATGTATACATAAACATAATTAGATATGTCTATATATATATATATATATATATATATATACATATATATATATCTACTGTATATATATATATATATATATATATATATACAGGGAGTGCAGAATTATTAGGCAAATGAGTATTTTGACCACATCATCCTCTTTATGCATGTTGTCTTACTCCAAGCTGTATAGGCTCGAAAGCCTACTACCAATTAAGCATATTAGGTGATGTGCATCTCTGTAATGAGAAGAGGTGTGGTCTAATGACATCAACACCCTATATCAGGTGTGCATAATTATTAGGCAACTTCCTTTCCTTTGGCAAAATGGGTCAAAAGAAGGACTTGACAGGCTCAGAAAAGTCAAAAATAGTGAGATATCTTGCAGAGGGATGCAGCACTCTTAAAATTGCAAAGCTTCTGAAGCGTGATCATCGAACAATCAAGCGTTTCATTCAAAATAGTCAACAGGGTCGCAAGAAGCGTGTGGAAAAACCAAGGCGCAAAATAACTGCCCATGCACTGAGAAAAGTCAAGCGTGCAGGAAAAACCAAGGCGCAAAATAACTGCCCATGAACTGAGAAAAGTCAAGCGTGCAGCTGCCAAGATGCCACTTGCCACCAGTTTGGCCATATTTCAGAGCTGCAACATCACTGGAGTGCCCAAAAGCACAAGGTGTGCAATACTCAGAGACATGGCCAAAGTAAGAAAGGCTGAAAGACGACCACCACTGAACAAGACACACAAGCTGAAACGTCAAGACTGGGCCAAGAAATATCTCAAGACTGATTTTTCTAAGGTTTTATGGACTGATGAAATGAGAGTGAGTCTTGATGGGCCAGATGGATGGGCCCGTGGCTGGATTGGTAAAGGGCAGAGAGCTCCAGTCCGACTCAGACGCCAGCAAGGTGGAGGTGGAGTACTGGTTTGGGCTGGTATCATCAAAGATGAGCTTGTGGGGCCTTTTCGGGTTGAGGATGGAGTCAAGCTCAACTCCCAGTCCTACTGCCAGTTTCTGGAAGACACCTTCTTCAAGCAGTGGTACAGGAAGAAGTCTGCATCCTTCAAGAAAAACATGATTTTCATGCAGGACAATGCTCCATCACACGCGTCCAAGTACTCCACAGCGTGGCTGGCAAGAAAGGGTATAAAAGAAGAAAATCTAATGACATGTCCTCCTTGTTCACCTGATCTGAACCCCATTGAGAACCTGTGGTCCATCATCAAATGTGAGATTTACAAGGAGGGAAAACAGTACACCTCTCTGAACAGTGTCTGGGAGGCTGTGGTTGCTGCTGCATGCAATGTTGATGGTGAACAGATCAAAACACTGACAGAATCCATGGATGGCAGGCTTTTGAGTGTCCTTGCAAAGAAAGGTGGCTATATTGGTCACTGATTTGTTTTTGTTTTGTTTTTGAATGTCAGAAATGTATATTTGTGAATGTTGAGATGTTATATTGGTTTCACTGGTAAAAATAAATAATTGAAATGGGTATATATTTGTTTTTTGTTAAGTTGCCTAATAATTATGCACAGTAATAGTCACCTGCACACACAGATATCCCCCTAAAATAGCTAAAACTAAAAACAAACTAAAAACTACTTCCAAAAATATTCAGCTTTGATATTAATGAGTTTTTTGGGTTCATTGAGAACATGGTTGTTGTTCAATAATAAAATTAATCCTCAAAAATACAACTTGCCTAATAATTCTGCACTCCCTGTATATTTCCACTGTGTATCTGCACTCACAATTCATAGATAGTCAGCAACCAGGGTGCTCAGTCAAAATTTCAATAAGTATCAACAAGTAGGGACTGCACTCGCTGGATTCAGTTAAAATAATAACTTATTTATTCAATGGTGACGTTTCGGGGTACGCAGACCCCTTCTGGTCTGAGGAAGGGGTCTGCGTACCCGGAAACGTCACCATTGAATCCAGCGAGTGCAGTCCCTACTTGTTGATACTTATATATATATATATATATATATATATATATACACTGTATATACATACTATATTTATATGTTAAAGTCTTTTGCAGCCCTTTTTTTGCCAAACACCTTATACCATATATATTTGAGCCCTTATAACTTTTTAATATTTTTTTTAAACTATTTTTTATCAGACAGTGTTTGTATGAGTGTGACTGCACTTTTAAGTGTATTTATGTTGTGTTTAATTCAACTTTTTTCTTCCCCTACCCTTTATGTGAGCTCTGAAGTAGTGCTAACCCGATGAACTTAAATCTCGATTATGCTTGAGCGAACGCATTTACTTTTAACTCGTAATATATGCACTATTTCCATACTGCTGCCTGCTCGCCATGAAGCTGGACGGACAGGGTTCAAGTTCATAGTCCTAGTACAAAGTACACTGTTTTGCATTTATCTGCTGCAAACAATTAGAGACAGATTTAGATTTAGCAGAGTCAGCTTTGAGAAGTCAGTAGGGTGCATTTCACGTTCTGAGAATTAGAAATTGCTCAATTTCTATATTTAAACTGAATGAAAAGGTGGAAAGTAAAGAATAAAAATATGTTGAAAAGTCGTTTCATTATACATAACTAAACATGACTTAGATATTTAAAACCAAAGTGTAAAGAGACATTTTCTTGTTCTGTTTCTGGTACCATATTGATAAAAAGTGGCTTATTCCCAGCAAGCAATGAGCACACTCGTAGATTTAATACAGGCGCTTATTCAGATCATTACTGTTCTTTTCTGAAACATGTCCCTTCTTCTGTGACAGAGAGATTTTTTGATCCTTCTGATGTGTCAATCTGAAAATAAATACAGATATTCTGTAAAAACTGTGGTATAATCAGACAGAGAGAAGAATGAAGAGAATAGACTCCATGAAAAGAACTCACAATTCTTAGGGTAATCGGTGCAGTGTTACTGGACATCCCATCTAGTTTGTTTTTGCCGGTATGGATCTTCCTGAAAGCTTTGTAGTACTCCTGTCTCACCTATTTGTCACAGAAGGTTTGAGTATTACAATATAATTAAATAAAAAGACATTAAACACTAAGGGCCAGATTACAAGTGGAGCGCAGTTACGGCTCCCACTCGAGCGTTAACTGCGCTAGAAGTAAGCTTTTTGCACAGGTTTTATGTGCTCGTATTATAAGTTGAAAGTAAACTGTTTTCACTTACACGCTAACCCGACAGCCGCAACAAATCTAACTTAGAATATTGCACACACGATAACCTATTCCCCCATAGAAGTCAATGGATGCAATACCCTGTATCTGTGCCTTTAACATTATACTCCTCCCATCCTATGATGCCTACTTAAGCTTACTCCTACCATAACACAATGCTTGAATATTGGTAATTGTAGCTGATATCCTAAGCTCCTCTACACATATTCTGATTAACTTCATGCTGTGTAAACCACTTTGTTGTGACGTGTCCAGTACGCCATAATTGCAAGCACGCCACCCCGCTTCAGCTCACGCTGCACTCTCAGCTTCTACCCCTACAAGCTGTGTCTCTCTGACCCGTTCCAGTTTGCCTTCGGATACTACAGTCCCTTGAAGTTTGTATTTGTTTCTCCCACACTGTCAGCTACTGCAATACTGACTGACTTCATGCTGTGTAAACCGCAAGTATCGCTAGATGTTTGTTTCCATACTCACCTGTTGTATGTTACGCTGCTTACACTGAGTTCTGCAGACATTTACCTTCTTCTTGAGACGTATGCATAAACCTAACGCAAGTGCTAGTAACCAAATCTGTATATACTCTTCTGCTAAACTTGTGCATTGTTTGTTGCCATCGACTTACCTGACAGACTGTTTCATTACTAATTTGTACTTACTCCTGCTGCACCTGATATATTTGGATATTTCTTACCAGCTTGTTCATGTGATGTCAATACTGAACTGCCACTTAATCCATTCTCACCTTAATCAGAAGAAAGCTCACGTTTTAACAAGTTGCTATACTGTTTGCTGTGAACACCTCTCTGCTTATTTGTGTTTCCAGCTGAGTTGGCTTAACACTTAACCCTTACTATCTGCTATTTCCATAGTAATCTGCTCTCTTTAACCAATAATTGGGCAGAGGCTATAAGTAGCTACATTCCAAGCTTTTCAAAACTAAATTTATTAATGCTTAGGAAGCCTAAATACTCAGATTATTACAATGGAGCAAAAAAAGTAACAAAAAAACCCACCCTACTCGCTCACAAACCCGATTGCATATTCTCCGGTGCGCTAACCCGACATGAAAATATGAATATATCACATTCCAATGTTCTTCACATAGAATAATATGCTTTATATATTCATAAATAAATATTTCTACATATATCTGATGGTTTTTTACACAAACATATATATGTATACTATTTGTCACAGAAGGTTTGAGTATTACAATATAATTAAATAAAAGACATTAAAAACTATGGGGTCAATTTATCAAGCTCTGTATGGAGCTTGATGCCCCTTGTTTCCGGCAAAGCCTTCAGGCTCGCTGGAAACAGAGGTTATGAAGCAGCGATCTAAAGACTGCTGCTCCATAACTTGTCCGCCTGCTCTGAGGTGGTGGACAGAAATTAACCCGATCGAATACAATCGTGTTGATTGACACCCCCTGCTAGCAGCTGATTGGCCGCAAATCTGCAGGGGGCGGTATTGCACCAGCAGTTCACAAGAACTGCTGGTGCAATGATAAATGCCGACAGCGTATGCTGTCGGCATTTATTGATGTGCGGCGGACATGATACGCTACATTGTATCATGTCCGTCCGCACTATAATAAATATACCCCTACGGTCCACATTACAAGTGGAGCGCAATTACGGCTCCCACTCTAGCTTTAACTGTGCTAGAAGTAAGCTTTCTGCACATGTCGGGTTGCGCTCGTATTATAAATTGAAAGTAAACTGTTTTCACTCACACGCTAACCCGACAGTCGCAAAAAATCGAACTTAGAATAGTGCACACACGATAACCTATTACCCCATAGAAGTCAATGGAGCAAAAAAAGTAACAAAAACCCCCCACCATACTCGCTCACAAACCCAATTGCATATTCTTCGTTGTGCTAACCCGACATGAAAATATGAATATTTTACATTCCAATGTTCTTCACATAGAATAATATGCTTTATATATTTAGAAATACATATTTCTACATATATCTGATTTTTTTTTACACAAATATATATGTATACCTATACCTATATATATACACATGATTATATATAGGTATAGATATATACAGATAGATATAGGAATATCTATTTATAAATACATAGAACATATTCTGTTATGTGCAGAACATTGGACTGTAAAATATTTACAGTAAATATACACTATAACACTTTATTATATATGAATATTGCATAAATGTTTTTTTCATGTTTTAATCTACTTAACTGCAAAGGGCTCCAATGCAATTAAATACATATGTATACATATAAAGACATTCATATATATGTGTTTATATGTGTTTTTATGTATTTACAGACATATAAAGTATAAACATGTAAACATTATATATATATATATATATATATATATCCATCTTTGGACATGTATATGTATGTATCTCAAAGTTAAAGCCCTTAGCCTGCCTTTTTTCCTCTAACACATGAGACCTCATATATTTGAGCCCCTATAACTTTTTTGTGCAATATTTTTTAATTAGAATGTGTTCATTTTGTATAAGAATGTGTTATTATGAGTGTAAGTGTACTTTATAATGTCATTTTGTATAAAAATGTGTTATTATGAGTGTAAGTGTACTTTATAATGTCATTTTGTATAAGAATGTGTTATTATGAGGGTAAGTGTACTTTATAATGTCATTTTGTATAAGAATGTGTTGTTATGAGGGTAAGTGTACTTTATAATGTCATTTTGTATAAGAATGTGTTATTATGAGTGTAAGTGTACTTTATAATGTCATTTTGTATAAGAATGTGTTATTATGAGTGTAAGTGTACTTTATAATGTCATTTTTTTATGTGTTTTGTGACACTTTTTTGTTTTGCAAAACAGTTAACCAGAGCTCTGAGTTAACAGTAAACCGATGCACGTTAACTTCAATTGCGTTCAAGTGATCACATTTACTTTCAACTTGTAATACGAGCATAAACACCCGACGTGTGCAAACACCTACAATAAACCCCTTATCGCTTGCGTGTAACGGTTAGCGCTCCACTCGTAATCTGGCCCTAAATAAATGCTTTTTTTACCGCAATTGTTTATCAATAGAAAAACTCCACCCATTATTTGCCTTATTTAAAGGAGCCAATCTGTGCTTTAGACTGCAGACATCAAGGCTAGCCTTGATCATAATGTTTATATAAAGTACATTGCTTTGCATTTGTTATCAGGTAAACCCCATTAGGGATATATGTAGCAGGGTTGCATTTTAAAGTGATGGTAAAGTCGAGCGTTTCAGAATTGAGGTGATGTATTCCACCTCTTGGCTAATAGCTGTGCCAGCCATATGGAAAAAAAATAGTTTAGCAGTGGGTGGCCGGAGGCGCTTAAAGGACCAGTAAATACAGTAGATTTGTAATCAACAAATACATTATAAAAAGACAATGCAATAGCACATAGGGGCATATTTATCAAGCTCCGTACGTATTTATCAAGCCATCAGGCATCGCCGGAAACAGTAATTATGAAGCAGCAGTCTAAAGACCGCTGCTCCATAACCTGTCCACCTGCTGTGAGGCGGAGGACAGAAATCAACCCGATCAAATATGATCGGGTTGATTGACACCCCCTGCTAGCGGTCGCGAATCTGCAGGGGGTGGCATTGCACCAGCAGTTCACAAGAACTGCTGGTGCAATGATAAATGCCGACAGCGATGTGCAGCAGACATGATCGCTATATGGAATCATGTATATCGAATCATGTCCGCTCGCACCATAGTAAATAGGCCCCTAAATCTGAACTTCAAATGAGTAGTATATTTTTTGCTGACAAATTTCAAAGTTATTTCTATTTCCACACCCCCTGTATCATGTGACAGCCATCAGCCAATCACAAATGCATATACATTTATTCTGTGAATTCTTGCACATGCTCAGTAGGAGCTGGTGACTCAAACAATGTAAATATAAAAAGACTGTGCACATTTTGGTAATGGAAGTAAATTGGAAAGTTATTTGAAATTGCTGCTCTATCTGGATCATGAAAGTTTAATTTTGACTTGAGTGTCCTTTTAATTTAGGAATAAGGTTGTAGCAAAATTAAGGCACTTTTTTTTAATACTTTTTTTTAAAACTTCATGACAGAAGGTCACTTTTATTTATAGCACTGGTAAATACTAGCATTTTAGAAATGGTAGGATTTACAATCACTTGAAATTCTGAGAATTAAAAGACTACTCAATTTTCAGAGCTAAATTAAATGAAGAGGGGGACAAAATAAATAATGAAAGTATATTGCAAAGTTGTTTCATTACACATTACTAAAAACTTTATATAAAAATCTGGTGTTTACTGTCCTGTTAATTTCCTTGGATGATGATGGAGGCTTATTCTGGGGGATTTATGGGTGGAGTTGCATTATATTAGGGGTAAAATGTGGATGAAACTGGGCAGAAAACCAGTGGAGTTTTTCTATTTTAACTAGTGGTAGTATGTTTTATCACATACAAAACCTTGTAGATCAGGGGGTCGATCCGATATAAATCGTCGCCCGCAAAAGCCGGCGACGCCAATATTTGCGCGGGTTTGGTATCACATATACGGCGTAACCTAGAAGTTACGCCCGTATATTTCTGCCGTCGCCCGTAGTTTTTTGGGCCATAGGCAGGTATACCAAACCCGCGCAGTTTGGTATCCAATATGCAGCGTAAGGACTTACGTGGCGAAAATGGAGAAAACTTACTCCATTTTCACCTCGCCACAAAAAGCAGCCGTAAGAAGCCTTACGCTGACTATTGGAGCCCCGTAACTTCCTAAACTGGCTGCTAAAATAAACCTAACACCTAACGCATGCGCAATGTCTATCTCCCTGTCAACCGCGATCTTCTAAAATAAACCTAACACCTAACGCATGCGCAATGTCTATCTACCTGTCAACCGCGATCCCCCCCCCCCGAAATCCCTAATAAAGTTATTAACCCCTAAAACCGCCGCCATCTACCTTATCTATCCCCTAATCTGACCCCTTACACCGCCGCCACCTATATAAAAATTATTAACCCCTAATCTAATCCCCCTATACCGCCACCAGCTATATTAATATTATTAACCCCTAATGTAAGCCACTTACACCGCCGCCATCTCTATTAAAATGATTAATCCCTTATTTAATCTACCTACCCCGCCGCCAGCTATATTATCTATATTAACCCTAAGTATATTATAGTTAATATAGGTATTACATTATATATATTAACTATATTAACCCTAATTATATTAGGGTTAATATAGTTACTATAGTATTTATATTAACTATATTAACTCTATCTAACCCTAACACCCCTAACTAAATTTATATTAAATTAATCTAATTCATTTATAAACTAAAATATTCCTATTTAAATCTAAATACTTACCTATAAAATAAACCCTAAGATAGCTACAATATAATTAATAATTACATTGTAGCTATGTTAGGGTTAATATTTATTTTACAGGTAAATTGTTAATTATTTTAACTAGGTATAATAGATATTAAATAGTTATTAACTATTTAATATCTACCTAGTTAAAATAATTACCCAATTACCTGTAAAATAAATCCTAACCTAAGTTACAAATACACCTACACTATCAATAAATTTAATAAACTACAAACATCTATCTAAAAATACAATTAAATTAACTAAACTAAATTACAAAAAAAAACAAACACTAAATTACAAAAAATAAAAAAAAGATTACAAGATTTTTAAGCTAATTACACCTATTCTAAGCCCCCTAATAAAATAATAAACCCCCAAAATAAAAAAAAATCCCTGCCCTATTCTAAATTAAACAAATTTCAAAGCTCTTTACCTTACCAGCCCTTAAAAGGGCCTTTTGTGGGGCATGCCCCAAAGAATTCAGCTCTTTTGCATACAACAAATACAATCCCCCCCCCATTACAACCCACCACCCACATACCCCTATTCTAAAACCACCCAAACCCCCCTTAAAAAAGCCTAACACTACCCCCCTGAAGATCTCCCTACCTTGTCTTCACCACACCGGGCCGAACTCCTGATCCGATCCGGGCGATGTCTTCCTCCAAGCGGCAAAGAAGAATTCTTCCTCCGGCGATGTCTTCCTCCAAGCGGCAAAGAAGAATTCTTCCTCCGGCGACGTCTTCCTCCAAGCGGCAGCAAAGTCTTCATTCTTCCGGCGGCATCTTCAATCTTCTTTCTTCGCTCCGCCGCCGCGGAGCATCCATCCAGGCCGACGACTGAACGACGAATGAGGTACCTTTAAATGACGTCATCCAAGATGGCGTCCGCCGAATTCCGATTGGCTGTTCCGATCAGCCAATAGAATGCGAGCTCAATCTGATTGGCTGATTGGATCAGCCAATCGGATTGAACTTGAATCTGATTGGCTGATTCAATCAGCCAATCAGATTTTTTTAACTTAATTCCGATTGGCTGATAGAATCCTATCAGCCAATCGGAATTCGGCGGACGCCATCTTGGATGACGTCATTTAAAGGTACCTCATTCGTCGTTCAGTCGTCGGCCTGGATGGATGCTCCGCGGCGGCGGAGCGAAGAAAGAAGATTGAAGATGCCGCCGGAAGAATGAAGACTTTGCTGCCGCTTGGAGGAAGACGTCGCCGGAGGAAGAATTCTTCTTTGCCGCTTGGAGGAAGACATCGCCGGAGGAAGAATTCTTCTTTGCCGCTTGGAGGAAGACATCGCCCGGATCGGATCAGGAGTTCGGCCCGGTGTGGTGAAGACAAGGTAGGGAGATCTTCAGGGGGGTAGTGTTAGGCTTTTTTAAGGGGGGTTTGGGTGGTTTTAGAATAGGGGTATGTGGGTGGTGGGTTGTAATGGGGGGGGGGATTGTATTTGTTGTATGCAAAAGAGCTGAATTCTTTGGGGCATGCCCCACAAAAGGCCCTTTTAAGGGCTGGTAAGGTAAAGAGCTTTGAAATTTGTTTAATTTAGAATAGGGCAGGGAATTTTTTTTATTTTGGGGGTTTATTATTTTATTAGGGGGCTTAGAATAGGTGTAATTAGCTTTTTTTTATTTTTTGTAATTTAGTGTTTGGTTTTTTTTGTAATTTAGTTTAGTTACTTTAATTGTATTTTTAGATAGATGTTTGTAGTTTATTAAATTTATTGATAGTGTAGGTGTATTTGTAACTTAGGTTAGGATTTATTTTACAGGTAATTGGGTAATTATTTTAACTAGGTAGATATTAAATAGTTAATAACTATTTAATATCTATTATACCTAGTTAAAATAATTAACAATTTACCTGTAAAATAAATATTAACCCTAACATAGCTACAATGTAATTATTAATTATATTGTAGCTATCTTAGGGTTTATTTTATAGGTAAGTATTTAGATTTAAATAGGAATATTTTAGTTTATAAATGAATTAGATTAATTTAATATAAATTTAGTTAGGGTTAGATAGAGTTAATATAGTTAATATAAATACTATAGTAACTATATTAACCCTAATATAATTAGGGTTAATATAGTTAATATATATAATGTAATACCTATATTAACTATAATATACTTAGGGTTAATATAGATAATATAGCTGGCGGCGGGGTAGGTAGATTAAATTAGGGGTTAATCATTTTAATAGAGATGGCGGCGGTGTAAGGGGCTTACATTAGGGGTTAATAATTTTAATATAGATGGCGGCGGTGTTAGGGGCTCACTTTAGGGGGTTATAGATATAATATAGCTGGCGGCGGGGTACGGGAGCGGCGGTTTAGGGGTTAATAGCTTTTTTATTGTTAGGCTAGTGAGGGGGGATAGCGGATAGAGGGTTAGACGTGTCGGGCTATGTTAGGGAGGCGTGTTAGACAGTGCGGGCTATGTTAGGGAGGCGTGTTAGACAGTGCGGGTGTTTTAGACTTTAGTCAGGTTTTATAGGCGCCGGCAGATTCTAACGTGCCGCAAGTCACTGGCGACGCCAGAAATTTGTACTTGCGCAGATTTCTGGACATCGCTGGTTTGTCAGACTTACGGCACGTTAGCATCTGACGGCGACATATATGGGATAGCTCGAGTTGCGAGCTGAAACTGCGGGCGACGCCGGTTCCCTCGCTTGCGCCGCAAACTGCGATCTATATCGGATCGCGCCCCAGTGGTTTTCCATATGGGATAATGAGATAGGGAGTCTATTTGTGGTTTAGAACAATACATTTTCTTCTTCTATCCAAATACTCAGGATAATAGCCCCCTATTTTGCTTTGGGTTTTATGATAGTTTGGTATATATTTTTGTAATGGAAAAATAGTGCCATTTTGAGTTATAGAATATGTATTAGTTTTAAGAACAGCATTTGTTTTTTAAATTATTTTATAATTAGTGGTTACAATGAATCAATATTTTGAATATATGTCAAACTGTTGGGTTAACTTTTACAAACAGATTTCTCCAAAAAAAGAATATACACAATACACTAAGGACAACCAGGAACAGGGCAAAAGAGGATAAGTGCAAAAATTATGCACAGCCCTGAAGTGGTTAACATAACCTGCAACCTCTCACAGACTAAAGGCCAAATTACAAGTGGATCGCTAAATATCACTTTCGTGAAAGCGATATTCGTTCTTTACTGAGTAATACCAGCGCACGCTAATGCAAGGTATTACAAGTTGAGAGCATTGTGAATGTGAGCTTGCGTTCGCATTGCTGAGAAGCATTGCACTCACGAGAGCTGGCTTCCATAAGCTCTAATTGGAGCCTTGTTCTCATGCCGTGTCTCTTGCGAGACACAGCATGAGAACTAGCGCAGCAAAGGGGTTTAGTCACTCAGCGATGGCAGCAACTTTTAAATATATATGTATATGACTATATACATATATATTTATGTGTTAATATAGGTATATACACATATTAACACATAAATATATATGTATATAAGCATATACATATATATTTACAGGGAACAAACAGTTCCCATAGACTGCAATGTAAAGACACTTTTCAGTGCTGTTTTTTTCTAACACCCCACACCCTCCTGAGTGCAGTTTTCTTCTTTAAAATGCTACATTAAAAAAAAAAGAAAGAAAAAGAAAACTAACACTTAAGTTTGGGGGGGATTTGGGGAACATTTATAAAATGAACCAAAGATCTGATCTGATATAATTGTTTTTTACTCCAGTAATGTTTCCTTGTATATTTGTACATGCCTTACAATAATGTAAAGAAACAATTAAACATAACCAAGGGTTAATTTCTAAATAAATCTTTTGCTTTCCAAAGTGCTTCATATAAACACCTATACATTTATTGTTTTCTTTGGTATTTGTATGTGTTTTATATATACTTTCTTTTAGATAATCTAAGTATATAAGAATAACAGTTGTGATATATTTTAATAGAAAAGATATTTGCTAACATTCTGTATCACCACAATTGTTTTATTATTGCTAATTGCTTGTCCATATTTTTTTTATGATTGGTTCCCTATGGTTACTAGATTACATTTTCACTTTTTATGACTGTCTCCATGGTATATTAATCCTATTTTGAAGGTGCAGTGCTGTTTTATGATTATCAAGAGTGTTACTATGAGTGCTATGGTAATTATACCTTTCCACATTATTTACATTTTATAGGAACCAAATACCCTGACAATGCAATCTCAGCAAAATAATCTCACCTCTCATCCCAGTTCAACTTTAGGAAATGTATGACAGTGGCAGGACATAATATAATGCATAAATTACATATGATTAATAAATTATTGCTTATGTTTCAATTTCTAAAAATTTGCTTGAAAATGTTTATGATCACATAATTTCTGCTAAAAGTACAGATGAGCTAATTTTGCAATAGAAAAAATAATTGCTCCTGGTCCTGAACATTCTATTATTTGAGGCCTATAAAATGTATTAATTAATCTACTAAAAATGCATTACAAACATCATTTGAGGTTAAAGGGACAGGATTTTTTTCTTTCATTATTCAAACCTTTCCAATTTACGTTATCTCATTTGCTTCATTATTTAGGTATCCTTTGTTGAAAAGCATATGCTCAGGTCCTGGGTGCTATTTGTTGATTGGTGGCTGCACAAATAAAATGTACAGCCACCAATCAGTAAATAGCACCGAGGTGCTGAGCATACCTAGCTATGTTTTTCAACAAAGGATACCTAAATAATGAAGCAAATTAGATAATAGAAGTAAATTGGAAATTTGTTTATAATTGTATGCGCTATCTGAATCATGAAAAAAAAATGGTTTTCCTGTCCTTTTAACTAAGATGTGGACTATGGAAATAATACCCATATTGAATATATAGGCTGAAAAGATCGTCTGGGGTTGCTGTGTTCCTTGTTCAGAAGAGGAATTGCCTGGTATTTCGGCGCTGGACTGACAGTAATGGGCGGGATCAGACTTATATACTACAGGAAAGTTCTACTCTGTGAAAAGCATTACTGGGCTAAAAGAAGCTGCACCCAGGTGGAAAATCGCCATAGAACAGGCTAACAATGGTATTGAGCCGGTTGTTCGTTCCTGTGAGTGTGCTTTTTTTCTGTATTTATTTTGTCTCCTTATGGGAAAAAGGGAAAACCAGACGTTAACTCCCTGCTCAGTGTGCTTAGAGGAATATGGCTACACCTCACTGACGAGGCCCAATGAAGGCCGAAACGATTGTCTGGGGTTGCTGTGTTCCTTGTTCAGAGAGGAATTGCCTGGTATTTGGGCAATTGACTGATCGTTATAGGCGGGATCAGATTGATATGCTACAGGAAAGTTCTACTCTGTGAAAAGCATTACTGGGCTAAAAGAAGCTGCACCCAGGTGGTAAATCGTCAAAGAACAGGCTAACAATGGTATTGAGATGGTTGTTTGTTCCTGTGAGTGTTCTTCTCTCTGTGTGCACATTGAAGATATAAATAACAATAAAAATAGTATCAGCAGGTGATTAATGAAAATTACATTTTAAATAAAACTGGTTGAAAAATTTCCGGGTAACGTAAACAAGAATGGACAAAGTTATTAATGGCATATATATATATATATGTGTGTAAAAAGGAAAAACAATTACAGCGCTTAGTGGTTTTCAAAGTATCCTTATAAATCAATGAGACTCAAGGAGGTCTTGTGATGCTGCCCGAAAACCTGTCAGGGTTTTTTCCCTGTTTTGTTTGCCATGTGCTGCTGGCAGCCATTTTACTCACCTCTCTTGCTGACTATGGTGCATTGTGGGGGATGCTGCTCATTTCCTGCACTTCCTTTTATGGCCAGACTGGTGTGCATCATCCGTGTGAGACAGGGTGCACTCTCAGAATTGTGATGTCATCAATTATTATTTAAAGGGCTTCTGTTCAGTATGCTTTGCCTTTGCATTGTCTCAGACCTGTTTGTGAGAGTTCCTGTGTATTACCTGGCTGCCTGACGTCCTTCCTGGTTCCTGATCCCTGGCTTGTTCCTGACTCTGCTGTTTTCCTTGTTCCTGATTCCGGCTCGTCTGACTATTCGCTTTGGCTCCTGACTCGGCTCGTCTGACTACCAGCTCTGGTTTTGACTCCTGAATTGTTATTTGACTTGTGGACTTTTTTATTATTTTTTTGCTATTAATAAAGGTGTGATTATTTTTGCACTTCTCGTCTCAGTCTGATTCCTGGCACCCTGACATTACGCAAAGACCATGAATCCTGATGGTGCTAATAATCCACCTTTACCTGCCATCATTTCCAGGATGGATGTACAGGATCACCGCTTGGATCAATTTGCACTAGCCCTGCAAAACCTGCTGAATCGCACTGCACATTTGGACCAAAGTGTCCCGCAAGTTATGGTTGCTCTTGTTTCCGCTGCTGCACCTATGCTTACCAGGAGCATGTCTGGTTCTGCACCTCTACCTCAGCGATATGGAGGCAATCCTATTCAGTGCAGAGGGTTTTTGAACCAGGTGGGCATTTACTTTGAGATGTTACCTCAGGCGTTTCCCTCTGACAGAGCTAAGGTGGGATTTCTCATCTCGTTACTCTCTGACACAGCTCTTGCCTAGGCTAATCCCTTGTGGGAGACTAATAAACCTGTGATTTCAAATTACCCTGAATTTGTGGCTCCTTTCGAAGGGTATTTGATGTTCCGGCTCGCTCCTCCTCTGCTGCTAAATGACTCATGTCCATTCAGCAAGGTACAAGATCTGTTGCTCAGTATGCTATTGAGTTCCGTACGCTTGCCGCAGAGGTAGGTTGGAACAATGAAGCCCTTGTTGCCGCCTTCTTTCACGGGCTCTCTGATGCGATTAAAGACGAAGTTGCTGCCAGAGATTTACGAGAGGATCTTGAGGCATTGGTGTCTTTTTTTATCCTAATTGACATCAGACTCAGAGAGAGGCCCTCTTTCAAGGAGCGCTTGCAGAAGCCTCCTGTTCCGTTGTATCCTATGTGTTCGTTCCCACCCATGCCTCCCTCTCCTCCCATGCCTCCTGGGATTCACGCGTCTCCCGTGGCGGAGAGGGTCTTTAGGAGGAGGGAGGAGCTCTGCCTCTATTGTGGGTTACAGGACCACCTTTTGAAGTCTTGTCCTACACGGCCGGGAAACGCTCACACCTAAGGTCCTATCGGGGGCAGACCTTGGGTGGTTTATCCTCGTCCCCGGAACCGCTTAAGGAGAAACCTTTGGTCACGGTTGTCCTTTCCTGGGTGGACTCCTCCATAGTCACTCAGGCTCTTGTTGACTCCGGTGCTGCAGGCTATTTCATTGACAGTGCTTTTGCCTCGGTCCGTTCCGCTTGCTATTGAGGCCATTGATGGCAGGCCCCTTCAGCCCGCACTCGTTACTCACGAAACTGCTCCGTTGTCCATGGCTGTTGGGGCTCTCCATTTTGAAACCCTCCAGTTCCAGGTGATAAACTCTCCGCATTTTCCGGTTGTTCTGGGTTATCCCTGGCTTCAAAAGCACAATCCCAATCTCGACTGGCGCAGGTCTGAAATTTTGTTGTGGTCCCCGCAATGTATTTCCACTTGTCTTCGGAAATCAGTTAAAGTCTTGTGCACTTCTTGGGTATCTCAATTGCCAGAGGAGTACCGAGAGTTCCTAGACATTTTTGACAAGGTGCGTGCCGGTACGTTGCCTTCTCACCGGTCTTACGATTGTGCCATAGACCTGCAACCCGGAGCCATTCCTCCTCGGGGCCGGGTGTACCCTCTGTCTGTTGCAGAGAATTGTGCTATGGAGGAGTATGTTGCCGATGCTCTGTCGCGGGGGATCATCCGCAAATTCTGCTCTCCTGCAGGGGCTGGCTTCTTCTTTGTGAAGAAAAAGGGTGGCGAGTTAAGACCATGCATCGATTATAGGGGTCTTAATCGTCTTACCATTAAGAATGCTTACCCTATTCCGCTCATTACGGAACTCTTTGACCACCTCAAGGGAGCTACGGTCTTTACTAAACTTGATTTGAGAGGAGCGTACAATCTCATTAGGATTAAGGAGGGCCACGAATGGAAAACAGCATTTAACACCAGGAGCGGGCATTATGAGTATCTTGTAATGCCCTTTGGCCTATGTAATGCTCCTGCTGTTTTTCAGGAATTTATTAATGATGTTCTACGAGATATGTTACAACAGTGTGTTGTGGTGTACTTAGACGACATCCTCATACACTCACCCACCCTTGAGGCTCATCGTTCTGATGTTACATGGGTTCTTCAGAGACTACATGAGAACGGCCTGTTTTGTAAACTCGAGAAATGTGAGTTCCATCAGACTCAAGTAACCTTCCTAGGTTATGTTATCTTTGTTGCAGGTTTCTCCATGGATCCTGACAAGTTATCTGCAGTTCTGCAGTGGCCTCGCCCAGTTGGTCTTCGGTCTATTGAACATTTTTTGGGGATCGCCAATTACTATAGAAAGTTTATTAAAAACTTTTCTTCCTTGGTCAAACCTATCACAGACATGACCCGTAAAGAGAATGATTCACTCCATTAGTCACCTACTGCCATTAAGGCCTTTGATAGTCTTAAGACTGCCTTTGCTGCAGCTCCAGTTCTGGCTTATCCTAACCCTGTCCTGCCTTTCGTTCTTGAGTTCGATGCATCTGAGACTGGAGTAGGTGCCCTCTTGTCTCAACGTCCTACGCCTGACGGTTCCTTGTATCCGTGTGGTTTCTTCTCTAAGAAATTATCTCCAGTGGAGTGCAATTTTGAAATTGGCGACAGGGAATTACTGGCCATAATTTTGGCACTCAAGGAATGGAGGCATCTTCTTGAGGGTACTAGGGTGCCAGTGCTCATTCTTACTGACCACAACAATTTAACTTATCTATCTAAAGCAAAACGTTTGTTGCCCCGATAGGCCAGATGTGCGCTATTTTTGTTTCGGTTTAATTATGTGGTCTCCTACCTGCCTGGTAGTAAGAATGTTAGGGCTGATGCCCTCTCTCGACAATTTTCACCTCTGTCCAAGGAGGAGTCTGTACCTACTCCTGTTATACGTCCTGACCATATTTTGGCTACCATACGTACTAATTTGACTTCTCCCTTAGGGGAGGAGATCCTGGCTGCACAAACCAATGCACCTCTTGAGAAACCTAGTGGTAAGTGTTTTGTTCCTGAGAATTTTCGAACTAAACTTTTGCACACTTACCACTATCCTAAAGCCGCAGGTCACCCAGGCAAGAAAAAATAATTTGGTCTGTCACTCGACAATTCTGGTGACCAGGTCTTCGTTCTGATGTTGCTGCGTATGTTGCCTCCTGCTCAGTTTGTGCACAGAATAAGACTCCTCGACGTCTTCCTGTGGGTCTTTTTCAACCTATTGCTAATGGTGAGCGTCCTTAGACACATCTTTCCATGGACTTCATTGTCGAGCTCCCTGTTTCCAATGGCAATACTGTTATCCTTATGGTGGTTAACCGTTTTTCTAAAATGTCACATTGCATTCCCTTGATGAGGCTGCCTACCGCTCAGGAGCTTGCTTCAATTTTTGCCCGGGAGGTCTTCCATTTACATGGGTTACCCAAGGAGATATTGTCGGACCGGGGTAGCCAGTTTGTCTCCAGATTTTGGCGTTCCTTTTGTGCTCAAATGGGGATCCAGCTTTCCTTCTCCTCTGCATATCACCCTCAATCCAATGGGGCTGCGGAACGGTCTAATCAAGCTCTGGAACAGTTCCTCCATTGCTATGTCTCAGATCACCACAATAATTGGTCTGAACTGTTACCTTGGGCAGAGTTTGCTTGTATTAGTGCTATTAATGCTTCCTCCAAGTTATCCCCGTTCATGGCGAATTATGGGTTTCATCCTTGTTGCCCGATTCATTCATGTCTCAGGGTATTCCGGCTTTGGAGGAGCATCTCCGGCAAATCCGTTACACGTGGGTGCAGATTCAGGATTGCCTTCATCATTCTATGCAGCGCCAAAAGTTCCAGGCTGATTGTAGGTGTCTGCCCGTACCTTCCTACCAGGTTGGTAAGAGAGTTTGGCTGTTCTCCCGCAACTTGAACCTTCGTGTGCCTTCCAATAAATTGGCTCCCCATTATGTTGGTCCTTTTCGAATACTCCGACTGGTTAATCCTGTGGCCTACGCTCTTGACCTTCCTCCTGCTATGCGCATCTCCAATGTTTTTCATGTCTCCCTCTTGAAACTATTGGTTTGTAATTGGTTTACCACTGTGTTGCCTCGTCCCCATCCTATCTTTGTTGACAACCATGAGGAGTATGAGGTCAGCAGCATTATTGACTCTCGTATGTCCAGGGGCCGTGTACAGTATTTGGTTCACTGGAGAGGCTACGGTCCGGAGGAGCATTCTTGGGTTCCCTCCTCTGATGTTCATGCTCCCGCCCTACTCCGTGCCTTCCATGCCCATCTCCCCAATAAGTCTTTTGTCCTCCCGCGGGGGAGGGGTCGTTGAGGGGAGGATACTGTCAGGGTTTTTTCCCTGTTTTGTTTGCCATGTGCTGCTGGCAGCCATTTTACTCACCTCTCTTGCTGACTATGGCGCATTGTGGGGGATGCTGCTCATTTCTTGCACTTCCTTTTATGGCCAGACTGGTGTGTATCATCCGTGTGAGACAGGATGCACTCTCAGAATTGTGATATCATCACTTATTATTTAAAGGGCCTCTGTTCAGTATGCTTTGCCTTTGCATTGTCTCAGACCTGTTTGTGAGAGTTCCTGTGTATTACCTGGCTGCCTGATGTCCTTCCTGGTTCCTGATCCCTGGCTTGTTACTGACTCTGCTGTTTTCCTTTTTCCTGATTCCGGCTCGTCTGACTATTCGCTTTGGCTCCTGACTCGGCTCGTCTGACTACCAGCTCTGATTTTGACTCCTGGCTTGTTGTTTGACTTGTTGACTTTTTATTATTTTTTGCTATTAATAAAGGTGTGATTATTTTTGCAAAAACCTGACAAAATATCAATAGGGGTCCCCGCCACTAAAGGTATACTGTCAATAGGTAAGAGACAAATGGCTTGAAAGAGTGGTTACAGGTGCAGGACAGGACCCATCTACAGTCTAAAACTGAAGGGCAATCAGTAGTACATGCAAGTACAGTATCACAAGCAACATAGGATTTTCTATATATATATAAAAAAACAACTTAGGTGAAATAAAATATATAGGAATCAAAATGGGGATAGTGCCATAATAGATCTATATTCTGCACTAATGGTTACCCTCTCAGACAACCGTGGTGGCAGTATAAGATTTCCAAATTCTAGAATAAACCTCTAGTAAAGGATTCTCAAAAGTTCAAAGTATTAAATTCATATACAATGATACAGTTATAGGTGTCTTTTACGATAAGTCCACAAAGGGATTGGACCCACTGATGAAAGGACCCTCAAAAGTCCCAAAAGAAAGATCTGTATAAGGACAGTCTCAGAGTTCCCAAGTGGTGAAAACTTGAATCCAAAGATCAGATAAGTTGGTGTGCTCAAAAGACCAGTAGTAATAGGTGAACTTCCTAGGAAGACATTTGGTGAGGTTTAGGCTTCTGGGGTTGTTATTTTGATCCCGTATATGGACTGTTTTATTCAAAGTTTTCTCTACATTCTTATATATTTTATTTCACCTAAGTTGTTTTTTTTATATATATATATACACATCCTATGTTGCTTGTGATACTGTACTTACATGTACTGATTGCCCTTCAGTTTTAGACTGTAGGTGGGCCCTGTCCTGCGCCTGTAACCACTCTTTCAAGCGATATAAATATATATATATATATATACATATATACACACACACACACTTTAGGGCCCTTCCCAGTCAAATATATATCTGTATATATTCAATAATAGTTGTTAGGTGTATGCACTCTCACCATCACACCATAGCAGCCAGGGTGCTATAAAAGTTTCAATAAATTCAGATATTAAGCACTCACTGGTCTTCAGCCGTCTGTGGTTAAATAAGTATTTATTAGTGTGACGTTTCGGGACAAAAAAACAGTCCCTTCCTCTGACAAACAACTGTGGAAAATGACAAACCTTTAAAGGCAAGTGAAAACCCTCCCCTTCATCTCAGCCAATCAAGGCTGTCCGTGTGCAAAGACAGAAGAAACAATAATTCTGATAGGTTAACAAATCTAGAGTAATACTATGTATTGGTGTACCCAATTTCAAAAGATGAACAAGTGTAAATGTGTATATCAATATCGCTAGGCCTGCAGGGAATCCTAATCTCATAAAACCTAATAAAATAAACACCTATATTCTTACAAACTCCAATATTGTAACAAAGGACCAATCACAATCGAGGATGGGGACCTCACACCCCTGATATTAGCCAATCATCAAAGATTTATCATAAACCTCCGCTTCATGGACGCCTTCCCCATGTTTTATTGATGGAGCAAAAAACACCTATTGTTTACTGCACGATCATCAATCATACGTCTAAAGTGCTGACAACACCCACAATAGTTCAGTTGTCATCCAAGCATGTCTATATTTTAAGATCGGCGAATATAGAGATTAAGCCCACATCACCACAGTCTCTCACTATCGGAGCCCTCTGACTGCAGGGTGTAAAAGCAGATGAATATATATATTCATATAGCTCTGTAGGTATAGATATATAGTTTACAAAAACATACACAGAAATATAGATATGTGTGTATATATATATATATATATATATATATATACATATATATATATATATATAAACATACATATTTAAATTAAAAATAACATTTTCTTCTATGTGAAGAACATAGGAATTTCAAGTATTCCTTATGCACCTTTGGCTTTAGCACAGTATCAGGTTAACATGTGAGCAATAACAGGAAAAGACTTTCTATAGGGAGGTGAATATTTTTAAATGAAATATTTTTATCAGAAAGTGTATATATGTGTGTCATAGTTTATTTTAATGTATTTATGTTGTGTTTTGTGCAACTTTTTTTTTAACCCTTACACTGTGGAGGCTCCTCCATAGGGGCAGCACACCAAAGTTTTGTGGGCAAAAAAATAAAATAAAATGCAATTAAACTGTCATTAATAAATTGTCATCACCATCACCATCATTAATTAATGTTGTCATCATTAATAATAAATTGCTATTTGACTGTATTGACTTATTAGCTCCTTTTTGTTCAGGAGAGGTTTGGCGGTTTTAAATTTAAAATAAAAATAAATAAAAAAAAGTTTATATTAAAAAGAAAATCTTAGGGGGGAACTTCCGGGTGGCGGCCATGACAGGTCGCAGATTTATCAGCTCCTATAATCTTCTACACAAAACTTTGCGAAATCCCTTTTTTATTACTTCATCGCATATACCTCTTGAGTTGTGATTATGCAGCAAAGCAAGCTCTTTCGCATCATACTAATATTTTTGGATAAGTGACAATACCCAGAGAACCGGAGTGATCCAAAGGTTGCGGCCTACCATCTTACTAACCCCCCAGCAGGGTATTGGTATACCCCTGTCGTTAAGAGGCAGTGAAACACCGCAAGACACTGCGAACTTTTTCATCAGCAAGGCACAATATATTCTTAGAACAATTTTGCTTACCTCATCTTTACTTATCGTGTTCTACAACATACACAAATGGAGATCCCTTTGAGTTTTTTGGAGGTCCTACGTGGTTTGCTTGAGGGCCATCATGCGGCCTTGGAGGATGAGCTTACCTTGGCATTTGATTATAGCAATAATCTGCTTCGCAAATCCACCCAACCCAAAACCTGCAGGATAGAAGGAGGGGGTGTGGGCGCTCTGGGGCCCCGGCGCCTATCCCTTACCTCTGACATCTCAGTGGGGGACGGGGAACCTGGAACCGGTAGAGCAGCAGTACAGCCAACTTCAGATATAAAGCTAGTGGCAGTGTCTGCCTTGCAAACCTCCTATACTACACCCCAAGTTTATGCAGCCGCTCTACAAAGACCCCGCTTAAGGGAACCTCAGGAACGGGAGACATTATGGAGCGATCAACAGTCGCTCCCAACGCAACAGTTAGACAAGACTGGTGGGATCCCTTTCTTGCACACTCCATACCCTTCTACAACAGTGATGAGATCACGCGAACTCCTCCATGGTGCAGCTCAGCATCGGCTGGTATTAGTGTGGCCGAATCTACATTACCGCCTCATTTGGGACCCAGGACTCCTGGTTACCGGGGGTGCTTATGGAGAGTAGGGTGACCTCTCAGGCACGGCAGTTAATGGCTGGCGACATCGAGCACTAAAACGTTTTAAATCTGCAGCTAGTGGTATGATGTTTATTAGGTATACCACTAATTCATGCAGCGTATTCCTGCCCTTTGTCTATTAAAAAAAAAAAAAAAATAATAATTTTTTGGAATATCAGCATGTGGACTCTTAACCTATGCTAAGTACGGCACACACTGCATCTAGTGGTACGATGTCCCTTGGGCATATTACTCATTTTACTACTGTATTCCTGTCCTCTGTTTATAAAAACTTTTTGAATATCAGCATGTGGACTCTTAACCTGCACTAAGTACTGCACACACTGTATTTAGTGGTATGATGTCCCTTAGACATATTACTAATTTTGGTAGTGCATCCCTGTCCTCTGTTTATAAAAACTGTTGACTACCAGCATGTGGACTTTTAACCTACGCTAAGTACTGCACACACTGTATATCTCTTTTGAACTTATGCTCCACCAAATTTTTGCAATTCAATTTAGCTTGATGTAAAGTACAAGTGAAATAACATGCTAATTATTACACGTGAGCTTACTGTATTAGGGTATTTGTTATTTTTGATATTGTATGTATTGTGTACTTCACTTTAGGGCTGTGGCTCCCTGTCTATTACGTCATAAAATTCCCCTTAGACTAACCCTGTTTTTTATCGCAGGCTGGTCCTGCAGCAATATTGTTATTGGGAGCGTTATGGGTTTTCATATATGTCCTACCCTTAGCATGTCTGAATACTAATTATACCTATGTAGTAGCCACAAGCCTCCTTAGTTTGTACACCTATAACCCTAACTGATAGAAAGGGGGGCCAGTGTTACTATAGTACAGTGATAGGTAAATAACTTTTGAACAGTTACTTAATGTAGCTTAGCTTTATTGATCTCCACATTGTCAATTTAATCTTTCTTATTATTTGTACAAGAGTAGGGACGTCTGGTCATGCAGATGTGTCTTCCGTTTATAGGGCTTAAACTGTTACCAATTATCAGTTGTAGTGTGGAGGGCAGGGATCTATAATTAGCTTGTGAGTAATCATAGCATGCTATCTAGTCTTTGAGGTCCATGTGTGTGTAAGTTAATCCTCATTTTCTACTCACCTACTAGTAGGGATCTCCAGATCCGCACTTATATCCCATGTTAACGATAAGCATATCCTTACTAATTATTGTCTTTTATAAAATAAGTAATGGCACCTTGTTTATTGTGTCTCTTTTTCACAGTTATCAGATAGAAATAAGAAATAAAAATAAAAAGAGAAGTTCAACATGTGAGATCCATGAGTGGTCTCTTCCAATTAGAGGGTATCCCCTGTAGCTTTGCACTTTCTTTATTGACAGGAGGCCCAAGAGTGACCTCAATTATCAACTAGGGGGCATACAATTATGATAGGCAAGCATTATATATATTTCCATAATATGTCATTATTATGTATTGTATATTCTAATTTCCTATCGCTTATATGTTTGTTACCAGTTATCCTATTGGTTCTATTATTGATGACATGACGTGTATGTAAACCTTTAACTGAACTTCAATAAAAATTATAAAAAAAAACAAAAACAAAAGAAAATCTTAGACAACAATACAGTCAAGATATAAGGGCATTTTTTAAAATCTGCCATGTCTGAGAGCATTTTAAACAAGCTCGGTTTGCCTCTTTAAGACATTTCTAATGTCACCCCATTCACTCCTCATTTGGTCATTTAGGCTTAGACGACCTTGAAGAAATATTACAGGGCTCCTATACTACCATTGACTATCAACATGGGGATTGTGGTTACAGGTTGTAGCACACAGTAGATTTGGCACTGACATTGTGCAGGTAGGGGAAATGCTGAGATAGCAGGAAACACTACCAGCCCATCAGGGTACAGAGGAGGAGCCGAGCACTTAATCCTGGCTGCTGTGGCCATGCACAGAGAAGGAGCAGGACCCTTCACCTGTCTAGGGCAACAGTTGTATGGTGCTATAAAGCTAATGAGGTTAACAAAACACTGCTAAGCTAAAGAATCTAGGAGTGGTGGATATGTTAAGATATTTAATTAACAACTATAAGAAATTATATACTACAAATCAATTTATACTTTAATATTTATACAATATTAAAAGATAGCTATAACCATATCATGCTACTTCTTTATCAGTTACCCCTCTTATGCTAAAGTAAATAAAAACTGAAAATATGCTCTGTTAGTGGATCCTGAGGACTAGAATTCAAGGCCACTGCTCAAGAGTTCTGTGAGCACCTGAACATCCTTTGCAAGAAGGAAGCCAATGTCTCCCACAATATTTACGACTATTCTATTCAGCTATTACTTCAGTTTTCATTCACTCTCCAAAACTGAATTGAAAGAATTAAAATGCTTAAATCTTCATACCTCCTAAACATTAGGAAAATTCTTCTTTGTTGACTGAAATGTACACTTTAGCCATCACTGGGCCAGATTGAGAGTGGCGAGCTGTTATGTGCAAATTATATTGGGTTTATAACGTATGTTTGCATGCGTCGGAAGAAATGCTCGCATTACAAGTTGAAAGTAATTGTGAACGCAATCGCAACCTTAGAGCTCTGGTTAATTGTTTTACGCAAAACAAAAAAGTTTCACAAAACACATCAAAAATAGATTTAACATTACAGTTACACTCATAATAACACTAACAAAAATTATTTTAAAAAAATATTGCAAAAGTTATAAGGGCTCAAAGATAGGAGGTCTCAAGTGTTAGGAAATAAAAGGCAGGCAAAGGGCTTTAACATAGAGATACATACATGCCTAAATATGTATATGTATGTGTGCATATATATATAACATAATTTATGTAAGAACTTACCTGATAAATTCATTTCTTTCATATTAGCAAGAGTCCATGAGCTAGTGACGTATGGGATATACATTCCTACCAGGAGGGGCAAAGTTTCCCAAACCTCAAAATGCCTATAAATACACCCCTCACCACACCCACAATTCAGTTTAACGAATAGCCAAGAAGTGGGGTGATAAAAAAGTGCGAAAGCATATAAAATAAGGAATTGGAATAATTGTGCTTTATACAAAATCATAACCACCACAAAAAAAGGGCGGGCCTCATGGACTCTTGCTAATATGAAAGAAATGAATTTATCAGGTAAGTTCTTACATAAATTATGTTTTCTTTCATGAAATTAGCAAGAGTCCATGAGCTAGTGACGTATGGGATAATGACTACCCAAGATGTGGATCTTTCCACACAAGAGTCACTAGAGAGGGAGGGATAAAATAAAGACAGCCAATTCCTGCTGAAAATAATCCACACCCAAAATAAAGTTTAACGAAAAACATAAGCAGAAGATTCAAACTGAAACCGCTGCCTGAAGTACTTTTCTACCAAAAACTGCTTCAGAAGAAGAAAATACATCAAAATGGTAGAATTTAGTAAAAGTATGCAAAGAGGACCAAGTTGCTGCTTTGCAGATCTGGTCAACCGAAGCTTCATTCCTAAACGCCCAGGAAGTAGAAACTGACCTAGTAGAATGAGCCGTAATTCTCTGAGGCGGAGTTTTACCCGACTCAACATAGGCAAGATGAATTAAAGATTTCAACCAAGATGCCAAAGAAATGGCAGAAGCTTTCTGGCCTTTTCTAGAACCGGAAAAGATAACAAATAGACTAGAAGTCTTACGGAAAGATTTCGTAGCTTCAACATAATATTTCAAAGCTCTAACAACATCCAAAGAATGCAACGATTTCTCCTTAGAATTCTTAGGATTAGGACATAATGAAGGAACCACAATTTCTCTACTAATGTTGTTGGAATTCACAACCTTAGGTAAAAATTCAAAAGAAGTTCGCAACACCGCCTTATCCTGATGAAAAATCAGAAAAGGAGACTCACAAGAAAGAGCAGATAATTCAGAAACTCTTCTGGCAGAAGAGATGGCCAAAAGGAACAAAACTTTCCAAGAAAGTAATTTAATGTCCAATGAATGCATAGGTTCAAACGGAGAAGCTTGAAGAGCTCCCAGAACCAAATTCAAACTCCAAGGAGGAGAAATTGACTTAATGACAGGTTTTATACGAACCAAAGCTTGTACAAAACAATGAATATCAGGAAGAATAGCAATCTTCCTGTGAAAAAGAACAGAAAGAGCAGAGATTTGTCCTTTCAAAGAACTTGCAGACAAACCCTTATCTAAACCATCCTGAAGAAATTGTAAAATTCTCGGTATTCTAAAAGAATGCCAAGAAAAATGATGAGAAAGACACCAAGAAATATAAGTCTTCCAGACTCTATAATATATCTCTCGAGATACAGATTTACGAGCCTGTAACATAGTATTAATGACAGAGTCAGAGAAACCTCTTTGACCAAGAATCAAGCGTTCAATCTCCATACCTTTAAATTTAAGGATTTCAGATCCTGATGGAAAAAGGGACCTTGTGACAGAAGGTCTGGTCTTAACGGAAGAGTCCACGGTTGGCAAGAGGCCATCCGGACAAGATCCGCATACCAAAACCTGTGAGGCCATGCCGGAGCTACCAGCAGAACAAACGAGCATTCCTTCAGAATCTTGGAGATTACTCTTGGAAGAAGAACTAGAGGCGGAAAGATATAGGCAGGATGATACTTCCAAGGAAGTGATAATGCATCCACTGCCTCCGCCTGAGGATCCCGGGATCTGGACAGATACCTGGGAAGTTTCTTGTTTAGATGGGACGCCATCAGATCTATTTCTGGAAGTTCCCACATTTGAACAATCTGAAGAAATACCTCTGGGTGAAGAGACCATTCGCCCGGATGCAACGTTTGGCGACTGAGATAATCCGCTTCCCAATTGTCTATACCTGGGATATGAACCGCAGAGATTAGACAGGAGCTGGATTCCGCCCAAACCAAAATTCGAGATACTTCTTTCATAGCCAGAGGACTGTGAGTCCCTCCTTGATGATTGATGTATGCCACAGTTGTGACATTGTCTGTCTGAAAACAAATGAACGATTCTCTCTTCAGAAGAGGCCAAAACTGAAGAGCTCTGAAAATTGCACGGAGTTCCAAAATATTGATCGGTAATCTCACCTCCTGAGATTCCCAAACTCCTTGTGCCGTCAGAGATCCCCACACAGCTCCCCAACCCGTGAGACTTGCATCTGTTGAAATTACAGTCCAGGTCGGAAGCACAAAAGAAGCCCCCTGAATTAAACGATGGTGATCTGTCCACCATGTTAGAGAGTGTCGAACAATCGGTTTTAAAGATATTGTTTGAGATATCTTCGTGTAATCCTTGCACCATTGCTTCAGCATACAGAGCTGAAGAGGTCGCATGTGAAAACGAGCAAAGGGGATCGCGTCCGATGCAGCAGTCATAAGACCTAGAATTTCCATGCATAAGGCTACCGAAGGGAATGATTGTGACTGAAGGTTTCGACAAGCTGCAATCAATTTTAGACGTCTCTTGTCTGTTAAAGACAGAGTCATGGACACTGAATCCATCTGGAAACCCAGAAAGGTTACCCTTGTCTGAGGAATCAAAGAACTTTTTGGTAAATTGATCCTCCAACCATGATCTTGAAGAAACAACACAAGTCGATTCGTATGAGATTCTGCTAAATGTAAAGACTGAGCAAGTACCAAGATATCGTCCAAATAAGGAAATACCACAATACCCTGTTCTCTGATTACAGACAGAAGGGCACCGAGAACCTTTGTAAAAATTCTTGGAGCTGTAGCTAGGCCAAACGGCAGAGCCACAAACTGGTAATGCTTGTCCAGAAAAGAGAATCTCAGGAACTGATAATGATCTGGATGAATCGGAATATGCAGATATGCATCCTGTAAATCTATTGTGGACATATAATTCCCTTGCTGAACAAAAGGCAAGATAGTCCTTACAGTTACCATTTTGAACATTGGTATCCGTACATAACGATTCAATATTTTTAGATCCAGAACTGGTCTGAAGGAGTTCTCCTTCTTTGGTACAATGAAGAGATTTGAATAAAACCCCATCCCCTGTTCCGGAACTGGAACTGGCATAATTACTCCAGTCAACTCTAGATCTGAAACACATTTCAGAAACGCTTGAGCTTTTACTGGATTTACTGGGACACGGGAAAGAAAAAATCTCTTTGCAGGAGGTCTCATCTTGAAACCAATTCGGTACCCTTCTGAAACAATGTTCTGAATCCAAAGATTGTGAACAGAATTGATCCAAATTTCCTTGAAAAAACGTAACCTGCCCCCTACCAGCTGAGCTGGAATGAGGGCCGCACCTTCATGTGGACTTAGAAGCAGGCTTTGCCTTTCTAGCTGGCTTGGATTTATTCCAGACTGGAGATGGTTTCCAAACTGAAACTGCTCCTGAGGATGAAGGATCAGGCTTTTGTTCTTTGTTGAAACGAAAGGAACGAAAACGATTATTAGCCCTACTTTTACCTTTAGATTTTTTATCCTGTGGTAAAAAAGTTCCTTTCCCACCAGTAACAGTTGAAATGATGGAATCCAACTGAGAACCAAATAATTTGTTACCCTGGAAAGAAATAGAAAGTAAAGTAGATTTAGAAGCCATATCAGCATTCCAAGTTTTAAGCCATAAAGCTCTTCTAGCCAAAATAGCTAGAGACATAAACCTGACATCAACTCTGATAATATCAAAAATGGCATCACAGATAAAATTATTAGCATGCTGAAGAAGAATAATAATATCATAAGAATCACGATGTGTTACTTGTTGCGCTAAAGTTTCCAACCAAAAAGTTGAAGCTGCAGCAACATCAGCCAAAGATATTGCAGGTCTAAGAAGATTACCTGAACACAGATAAGCTTTTCTTAGAAAGGACTCAATTTTCCTATCTAGAGGATCCTTAAACGAAGTACCATCTGACGTAGGAATAGTAGTACGTTTAGCAAGGGTAGAAATAGCCCCATCAACTTTAGGGATTTTGTCCCAAAATTCCAATCTGTCAGACGGCACAGGATATAAATGCTTAAAACGTTTAGAAGGAGTAAATGAATTACCCAATTTATCCCATTCTTTGGAAATTACTGCAGAAATAGCATTAGGAACAGGAAAAACTTCTGGAATAACCACAGGAGCTTTAAATACCTTATCCAAATGTTTAGAATTAGTATCAAGAGGACCAGAATCCTCTATTTCTAAAGCAATTAGTACTTCTTTAAGTAAAGAACGAATAAATTCCATTTTAAATAAATATGAAGATTTATCAGCATCAACCTCAGAGACAGAATCCTCTGAACCAGAGGAGTCATCAGAATCAGAATGATGATGTTCATTTAAAAATTCATCTGTAGGGAGAGAAGTTTTAAAAGATTTTTTACGTTTACTAGAAGGAGAAATAACAGACATAGCCTTCTTAATGGATTCAGAAACAAAATCTCTTATATTATCAGGAACATTCTGCACCTTAGATGTTGAAGGAACTGCAACAGGCAATGGTACTTTACTAAAGGAAATATTATCTGCTTTAACAAGTTTGTCATGACAATCAATACAAACAACAGCTGGAGAAATAGCTACCAAAAGTTTACAGCAGATACACTTAGCTTTGGTAGATTCAGCACTTGACAGCGATTTTCCTGTAGTATCTTCTGACTCAGATGCAACGTGAGACATCTTGCAATATGTAAGAGAAAAAACAACATATATATAAAGCAAAATTGATCAAATTCCTTAAATGACAGTTTCAGGAATGGGAAAAAATGCCAAAGAACAAGCTTCTAGCAACCAGAAGCAATAAAAAATGAGACTAAAATAGAATTTTTGCGCCAAAAAAGTCCGCGCCAAGAATGACGCAATAAAATGAAGCATTTTCAGCCCCCGCGAGCCTAATAGCCCACCGGGAAGAGTCACATTTTTGAAGGTAAGAAAAAATGGTTAAATCAAAAATGCATTATCCCAAATATGAAACTGACTGTCTGAAAATAAGGAAAGTTGAACATTCTGAGTCAAGGCAAATAAATGTTTGAATACATATATTTAGAACTTTATAAACAAAGTGCCCAACCATAGCTTGGAGTGTCACAGAAAATAAGACTTACTTACCCCAGGACACTCATCTACATATAGCAGATAGCCAAACCAGTACTGAAACGAGAATCAGCAGAGGTAATGGTATATATAAGAGTATATCGTCGATCTGAAAAGGGAGGTAAGAGATGAATCTCTACGACCGATAACAGAGAACCTATGAAATAGACCCCGTAGAAGGAGATCACTGCATTCAAATAGGCAATACTCTTCTCACATCCCTCTGACATTCACTGCACGCTGAGAGGAAAACCGGGCTTCAACTTGCTGCGGAGCGCATATCAACGTAGAATCTAGCACAAACTTACTTCACCACCTCCATCGGAGGCAAAGTTTGTAAAACTGAATTGTGGGTGTGGTGAGGGGTGTATTTATAGGCATTTTGAGGTTTGGGAAACTTTGCCCCTCCTGGTAGGAATGTATATCCCATACGTCACTAGCTCATGGACTCTTGCTAATTTCATGAAAGAAATATATATATATATATATATATATATATATATATATATATATAACTAAATAGAACATATTCTTCCATGTGAAGTACATTGGAATGTGAAATATTCATATTTTCATGTCGGGTTAGCGCACTTGAGAAAATAGGATCGGGTTTGCTGGTGAGTAGGGTCTTAGGTTTTTCCCCACTTTTAGAACTCCATTGAGGAGAAATTACTGCAATTAATCTTAATTATAAAAACCAATGCAAATCATAATCTCTATTCAGACCATGAGGATAAAGAGTATTCAGGAATTAAATCCACTATACTTCCCTCTTTTTCAACTTAAGTTCCCTGTTTCCTCATCCTCCTTGGTTTACGTATATTGTCTATAACCTGAAAGCGAAGCTGACTAATTGAAAGCCCCATTTTTACAAAATGAGTAGAGACAGGCAGGGTCATACCTCTTGAACTAATGTTTTATCTTCACTAAAACCATCCTTTGTGTCATCTAACCTATATAACGAAGTCCACATAGGGACTTGAGAAGGTAAATAACATACTCTGGTTGACATGTGAAAAAAATTTCGACTAGATTTAGAGTTCTGCATTAGCCATCAAAAGCAGCGTTAAGGGGTCCTAACGCTGCTTTTGGCTACCCGCTGGTATTTAGAGTCAGGCAGGAAAGGGTCTAACGCTCACTTTCAAGCCGCGACTTTTCCATACCGCAGATCCCCTTACGCTAATTGCGTATCCTATCTTTTCAATGGGATCTTCCTAACGCTGGTGTTTAGAGTCTTGGCTGAAGTGAGCGGTAGACCCTCTACCGACAAGACTCCTAACGCCCATGGAAAGGCTGTAGTTAAGAGCTTTATGGGCTAACACCGGTATATAAAGCTCTTAACTACAGTGCTCTAAAGTACACTAACACCCATAAACTACCTATGTACCCCTAAACCGATTTCCCCCCACATCGCCGCCACTATAATAAATATTTTTAACTCCTAATCTGCAGACCACACATCGCCGCCACCTACATTATCCCTATGAACCCCTAATCTGCTGCCCCTAACATCGCCGACCCCAACATAATATTTATTAACCCCTAATCTGCCCCCCCCCAACGCCGCCGTCACCTAACTTCGCCGATACTCGCCGATACTATAATAAATGTCTTAACCCCTAAACCGCTGCACTCCCGCCTCGCAAACACTATAATAAATAGTATTAACCCCTAATATGCCCCCCCCAACGTCCCCGCCACCTAACTTCAAGTATTAACCCCTAATCTGCCGACCGGACCTCGCCGCTACTATAATAAATGTATTAACCCCTAAAGCTAAGTCTAACCCTAACACCCCCCTAATTTAAAAATAATTTTAATCTAACAAAATAAATTAACTCTTATTAACTAAAGTCTTCCTATTTAAAACGAAATACTTACCTGTAAAATAAACCCTAACATAGCTACAATATAACGAATAATTATATTGTAGCTATTTTAGGATTTATATTTATTTTACAGGCAACTTTGTATTTATTTTAACTAGGTACAAAAGCTAATAAATAGTTAATAACTATTTAATAGCTACCTAGTTAAAATAAATACAAAATTACATGTAAAATAAATCCTAACCTAAGTTACAATTAAACCTAACACTACACTATCATTAAATTAATTAAATAAATTACCTACAATTACCTACAATTAAATAAACTATACTATAATACAAAAAAAAACACACTAAATTACAAAAAATAAAAAAGAATTACAAGCAGTTTAAACTAATTACACCTAATCTAAGCCCCCTAATAAAATAAAAAATCCCCCCAAAATAAAAAATTCCCTACCCTATTCTAAAATACAAAAGTAATCCGCTCTTTTACCAGCCCTTAAAAGGGCTTTTTGCGGGGCATGCCCCAAAGTAATCAGCTCTTTTGCCTGTAAAAAAAAATACACCCCCCCAACATTAAAACCCACCACCCACATACCCCTACTCTAACCCACCCAAACCCCCCTTAAATAAACCTAACACTACCCCCCTGAAGATCTCCCTACCTTGAGTCGTCTTCACCCAGCCGGGCCGAAGTCTTCATCCAATGGGGCAGAAGAGGACATCCGGACCGGCAGACATCTTCATCCAAGCGGCATCTTCTATCTTCATCCATCCGACGAGGAGCGGCTCCATCTTCAAGACCTCCGGCGCGGAACATCCTTCTTCACCGACGACTACCCAACGAATGAAGGTTCCTTTAAGGTACGTCATCCAAGATGGTGTCCCTTCAATTCCGATTGGCTGATAGGATTCTATCAGCCAATCGGAATTAAGGTAGAAAAAATCTGATTGGCTGATGCAATCAGCCAATCGTTTTGAACTCGCATTCTATTGGCTGTTCCGATTAGCCAATAGAATGCGAGTTCAATACGATTGGCTGATTGAACTTCAATCTGATTGGCTGATTGCATCAGCCAATCAGATTTTTTCTACCTTAATTCCGATTGGCTGATAGAATCCTATCGGAATTAAGAATACAATTAAATAAACTATACTATAATACAAAAACAAACAAACACTAAATTACAAAAAATAAAAAAGAATTACAAGCAGTTTAAACTAATTACACCTAATCTAAGCCCCCTAATAAAATAAAAAATCCCCCAAAAATAAAAAATTCCCTACCCTATTCTAAAATACAAAAGTAATCAGCTCTTTTACCAGCCCTTAAAAGGGCTTTTTGCGGGGCATGCCCCAAAGTAATCAGCTCTTTTGCCTGTAAAAAAAAATACAACCCCCCCCCAACATTAAAACCCACCACCCACATACCCCTACTCTAAACCACCCAAACCCCCCTTAAATAAACCTAACACTGGGAGGGTTAGAGAGGGGTATGTGGGTGGTGGGTTTTAATGTTGGGGGGGGGTTGTATTTTTTTTTACAGGCAAAAGAGCTGATTACTTTGGGGCATGCCCCGCAAAAAGCCCTTTTAAGGGCTGGTAAAAGAGCTGATTACTTTTGTATTTTAGAATAGGGTAGGGAATTGGGGGAATTTTTTATTTTATTAGGGGGCTTAGATTAGGTGTAATTAGTTTAAACTGCTTGTAATTCTTTTTTATTTTTTGTAATTTAGTGGGGGTTTTTTTGTATTATAGTATAGTTTATTTAATTGTATTTAATTGTAGGTAATTGTAGGTAATTTATTTAATTAATTTAATGATAGTGTAGTGTAACTTAGGTTAGGATTTATTTTACATGTAATTTTGTATTTATTTTAACTAGTTAGCTATTAAATAGTTATTAACTATTTATTAGCTTTTGTACCTAGTTAAAATAAATACAAAGTTGCCTGTAAAATAAATATAAATCCTAAAATAGCTACAATGTAACTCTTAGTTATATTGTAGCTATATTAGGGTTTATTTTATAGGTAAGTATTTAGTTTTAAATAGGAATAATTTAGTTAATTTTAGGAATATTATTTAGTTTAATATAAATTATATTTATGTTAGGGGGGTGTTAGGGTTATGTTTAGGGGTTAATAACTTTATTATAGTAGTGGCGACGTTGGGTGCGGGAGATTAGTGGTTAATAATTGTAGGTATAATATATAGATAGCCTGAGGAAACAGCCTGTGGTGGCTGAGAAACATGTCGCTGTTTTTAAAATAAAAGTTTTTAAATATACACTTGCTTTATCACAATTATTCTGCTCCTGTTTGGGGGCAGAGTGTGTGTGCTAGTCCTATCTTCCAAAGTGGTGATTTTCTGCATCCTGCAAATTGGATTCCACAGTCCACTGGGCGGCTGAGAGGTCCCAGTACTGCTGATATTGCACCTGGTGGTGCTTTGTTTCCTGTAAGTACAACCTTGAATCCTTTTTTATCTGGTGTACAAACGTTACTGGGCTATGTGTGTGCCTTTTTTGCCCTTATAGGCATCATAGGATAGGCCCTCGCCAAGGATCATCTCTATCTGGCTGGAGACACCAGTGAGCTGGACCACTGTTTGATGTTCCAGGCTGCCACAATAGCACCATTTGGGTGCGCTACGCTTGTGAGTATATTTCCTATCCTGCTGATGTTTTGTATCCGACTGCCGTGACGTTACTAGGCCATGTTGGTGCCTCTGTGCTTCTTTTTCTTATAGATCACGCCACACCAGGATGACCGTCCTATGACAGAGAGCTGCCTTCTTTCTTTTGGATTATTCTTTGTGCGGACATTTTATTATTTGATTACACCAATATCATCTGTGAGCATATTATCTCTAATAATCTGATATAAATGTGCTAGGTTTATTGTATATTCTCTTAATTTTCTGTATATATTTGCTTACCTGTTGCTGCTTATTGTTAGCGCCCCCTAGGAGTGTGGTGTATGTTCTATATGCACCACCCTCCTTATATCTTTAATAATTGTAGGTAGGTGGCGGCGATGTTGGGGAGGGCAGATTAGGGGTTAATGCAATTTATTATAGTGTTTGCGAGGCGGGAGTGCGGCGGTTTAGGGGTTAATACATTTATTATAGTGGCGGCGAGGTCCGGTCGGCAGAATAGGGGTTAATAAGTGTAGGTAAGGTAGCGGCGACGTTTTTGAGCCTAACGCAGCCCCTCAGACAACTCTAAATACCAGCGTTGTTGGAAGGGTGCGTTGGGAAAAAAAGCAGCGTTAGCTACGCGGGTCTTTACCGACAAAACTCTAAATCTAGCCATTTAATTCTTATTTGTTTCATTTTGTCGTTCTGTGCTACAAATTTCCCCTTAATTATTCAATTACATTGCACACAATGTAAACATGGATAATTGATCAGATACAAATGACCTGTGCTATCATCTGCTCTAACCAAAGTATCCCTAAGATATCTCACCCTATGACAAGAGGGTATTTGTGACAATTAGAATGCTCTAATATCTGGATTATACTGAGATAATAGATACCAATGTTTCTTCACAATCCTATAAATTTCCTGGCTTACATCACTATATTTAGTCCTGAAAATTATCCCATGGTCCTGAGGTTATTTTCTTTTTTTCCACCTTGCCCCTGATCAATTATTTAATAAAGGATGTTATCCATGTTTACATTGCATGCAATAGTGAGACTTAAGAGTCATGAAGAATAGTTTTAGTGAACATAAAACACCTATTAGTTTATTTTGTGCAAATTAGTCAACTTCACTTTCAGGTTATAGACCATATAGCTAAACCCAGGAGAGGGGGGAACAGTGAACTTAAGTTGAAACAGGGGGAGGTATGGTGGATACAATTCATGAATACTCTTTATCCTCATGGTCTAAATATAGATTATGATTTGCATTTGTTTTTATAATTATTTTAAATTGCAGTAATTTATTTGTACCACCAGATGTTGATATTGCATCATTTGTAAATAATGCTGTGACATGTAAAGGTTAAAAGCCTTGAGTAAATGTGAGTAATTTGATTGGACAAATTATATTATTTTACTATTTAATGTACACTTGTGTAATTGGGCATGGCTAAGGACCATGTAGGCTCGAAACATCGCTTTTCTTACTGTCTCAGGATGTTGGTTTTTCTCCAATAAAGATTTTGTTATTTTTACATAGTCGTGCTGTCACATACTCTTATGGGAGTACATGCAGTTTTGAAATTTGCAGATACTCCTGAATGACTTGAAAACAAGGAATAAAAGTAAGAGGTGCTGTACTCTACCCTTGTTTATCAGGTAAGCATGCTTTTTTTTCCCTTCATCAGATGGTGAGAGTCCACAAATCATCACATGTGGGAATCTCTATCCATGCAGTGAAGTCCATGAACTCACCATTAAATATAGAAGGAAAAAAAGTGAAGACAGGTACTGATCAGGCACTCTGGCCCACAGAACGTTCTTGCCAAAGCCTGCCTCAGAAGAAGCATTTATGTAAAAATGATACAACTTTGAAAAGTGTGCAAAGAAGACCAATTAGCTGCTTTAAAAATCTGGTCAAAAGAAGCCTTTTTACAATAGGCCCAATTAGTAGCAACTTTTCTAGTAGAATGAGCAGTAATGCGCTCAGGAGGAGTCTTATCCACAACCAAATATGCCATACGAATGAAATACCAAGCAGCTAAAGTAACAGACGTAGCTTTCTGTCCTTTGCAAGGCCCAGAATAAAATAACAAATATACGGCTAGATTACGAGTCTTGCGTTAGGGTTAAAAAGCAGCATTGAGAGGTCCCAACGCTGCTTTTTAACGCCCGCTGGTATTACGAGTCACAGGTGTACCGCTCACTTTTTTGGCCAGACTCTGAAATACCACAAATCCACTTACGTCAATTCCGTATCCTATATTTTCAATGGGACTTGCATAGCACCGGTATTACGAATCTTCCAAAAAGTGAGCGGTAGACCCTCTCCTGTCAAGCCTGGTACCGCATTTTAAAGTCAGTAGTTAAGAGTTTTACACTACAACGCTGTAGCATAAAACTCTTAACTAAAGTGCTAAAAAGTACACTAACACCCATAAACTACCTATTAACCCCTAAACCGAGGCCCCCCCCCCACATCGCAAACACTAAAATAAAATGTTTAACCCCTAATCTGCCGAACCGGACATCGCCACCACTATAATAAATATATTAACCTCTAAACCACCGCACTCCCGCATCGCAAACACTAGTTAAATATTATTAACCCCTAATCTGCAGGCCCTAACATCGCCGATACCTACCTACATTTATTAACCCCTAATCTGCCTCCCCCAACGTCGCCGCCACTATAATAAAGTTATTAACCCCTAAACCTAAGTCTAACCCTAACCCTAACACCCCCTAACAAATATAATTTAAATAAATCTAAATAAAATTACTACAATTCACTAAATTATTCCTATTTAAAACTAAATACTTACCTATAAAATAAAACCTAAGCTAGCTACAATATAACTAATAGTTACATTGTAGCTATCTTAGGGATTATTTTTATTTTACAGGCAACTTTGTATTTATTTTAACTAGGTACAATAGTTATTAAATAGTTATTAACTATTTAATAACTACCTAGTTAAAATAAAGACAAATTTACCTGTAAAATAAAACCTTACCTAAGTTACACTAACACCTAACACTACACTATAATTCAATTAATTACCTAAACTAAATACAATTAATTACAATTTAAGAAAATTATCGAAAGTACGAACCCCCCCCACTAAATTACAGAAAATAATAAAATAATTACAAGATTTTAAAACTAATTACACCTACTCTAATCCCCCTAACAAAATAAAAAAGCCCCCCAAAATAAAAAAAGCCCTACCCTACACTAAATTACAAATAGCCCTTAAAAGGGCCTTTTGCGGGGCATTGCTCCAAAGTAATCAGCTCTTTTAGCTGAAAAAAAGTACAAATACCCCCCCAACATTAAAACCCACTACCCACATAACCAATCCTACTCTAAAACCCACCCAATCCCCCTTAAATTGGGTAACCCCTTGAAGATCACCCTACCGTGAGACGTCTTCACCCAACCGGGCAGAAGTGTTCCTCCAGACGGGCAGAAGTCTTCATCCAGACGGCATCTTTTATCTTCATCCATCTGGCGCAGAGCGGGTCCATCTTCAAGACATCCGACGCGGAGCATCCTCTTCTGACGACGTCTTCTTACTAAATGACGGTACCTTTAAGTGATGTCATCCAAGATGGCATCCCTTCAATTCCGATTGGCTGATGCAATCAGCCAATAGGATTGAAGTTTAATCCTATTGGCTGATCCAATCAGCCAATAGGATTGAGCTGGCATTCTATTGGCTGTTCCAATCAGCCAATAGAATGCAAGCTCAAACCTATTGGCTGATTGCATCAGCCAATAGGATTTTTTCTACCTTAATTCCGATTGGCTGATAGAATTCTATCAGCCAATCGGAATTAAAGGGACGCCATCTTGGATGATGTCACTTAAAGGTACCGTCATTTAGTAAGAAGACGTCGTCAGAAGAGGATGCTCCGCGTCGGATGTCTTAAAGATGGACCCGCTCCGAGCCGGATGGATGAAGATAGAAGATGCCGTCTGGATGAAGACTTCTGCCCGTCTGGAGGACCTCTTCTGCCCGGCTTGGATGAAGACTTCTGCCCGTCTGGAGGACCACTTCTGCCCGATTGGGTGAAGACGTCTCACGGTAGGGTGATCTTCAAGGGGTTAGTGTTAGGTTTTTTTTAAGGGGGGATTGGGTGGGTTTTAGAGTAGGGTTGGTTGTGTGGGTGGTGGGTTTTAATGTTAGGGGGGTATTTGTACTTTTTTTTTACAGGTAAAAGAGCTGATTACTTTGGGGCAATGCCCCGCAAAAGGCCCTTTTAAGGGCTATTTGTAATTTAGTGTAGGGTAGGGCTTTTTTTTATTTTGGGAGGCTTTTTTATTTTGTTAGGGGGATTAGAGTAGGTGGAATTAGTTTAAAAATATTGTAATTATTTTATTATTTTCTATAATTTAGTGTTTTTGTTTTTTCGTACTTTAGATAATTTTATTTAATTGTAATTAATTGTATTTAATTTAGTTTATTTAATTATAGTGTAGTGTTAGGTGTTAGTGTAACTTAGGTTAGGTTTTATTTTACAGGTAAATTTGTCTTTATTTTAACTAAGTAGTTATTAAATAGTTAATAACTATTTAATAACTATTGTACCTAGTTAAAATAAATACAAAATTGCCTGTAAAATAAAAATAAACCCTAAGCTAGCTACAATGTAACTATTAGTAGGGTTTATTATATTATTTATATTAGGGTTTATTTTATAGGTAAGTATTCAGTTTTAAATAGGAATTATTTAGGTAATTGTAGTAATTTTATTTAGATTTATTTAAATTATATTTAAGTTGGGGGGGGGTTAGGGTTAGACTTAGGTTTAGGGGTTAATAACTTTATTATAGTGGTGGCTACGTTGTGGGCGGCAGATTAGAGGTTAATAAATGTAGTTAGGTTGCGGCGACATTGGGGGCGGCAGATTAAGGGTTAATAAATATAATGTAGGGTTCGGCGATGTTGGGGGCAGCAGATTAGGGGTTCATAAGTATAATGTAGGTGGCGGCGGTGTCCGGAGCGGCAGATTAGGGGTTAATAATATAATGTAGGGTTCGGTGATGTCGGGGGCGGCAGATTAGGGGTTAATAAGTGTAAGATTAGGGGTGTTTAGACTTGGGGTTCATGTTAGGGTGTTAGGTGTAGACATAACTTATTTCCCCATAGGAATCAATGGGGCTGCGTTAGGAGCTTTACGCTGCTTTTTTGCAGGTTTTTTTTCAGCCGGCTCTCCCCCATTGATTCCTATGGGGAAATCGTGCACGAGCACGTTTTAGCAGCTCACCACTAACGTAAGCAGCGCTGGTATTGAGGTGAGATGTGGAGCTAAATTTTGCTCTTCGCTCACTCTTTTGCGGTTAACGCCGGGTTTCTAAAAACCCGTAATACCAGCATTGTCTGTAAGTGAGCGGTGAGCATAAACTGCTCGTTAGCACCGCACAGCCTCTAACGCAAAACTCGTAATCTAGGTGATAGTTTGAAATTGTTTTTGGCTTCCACTTTATATTTGAAAACTCTCAACATCCAGATTGGGAAGAAGTCACTCCTTAGAGTTCTTAGAAGCTAGTCAAAAAGAATCAAGCACAATTTCCTGATTAACAGTATCCATAGATACAACCTTATGAAGATATAAATAACTGATACAAAGAACAGCTTTATCCTGATGAAAGTCAGAAAAGGAGATTTGCAAGACAAAGCTAAAAGATCAGCAATCCTTCTGGCAATATAAATAGCAAAAAGAAAAGGAAACTTCTAGGATAAAAGCTAAAGGTCTAAACTATGCATACGTTTGAAGGTAGGAGTTGGAAGAACTTGCAAAAACAGATTAAGATTTCAAGGAGGAGAAACTGGAAGACTAACTGGTTTCTCCAGCAAGTTCAGGTTGGTGCAATTAGAATTGCTGAGGCTTGTTCTTGATAGATTTTGGCTATCACTCTGGATAACAACACAAATGAAAGCAGTGGCAGACTTACTGCAGGAGCAGTTGGTGCTGTGGCACCGGGGCCTTGAGTGCAAGGGGGGCACATATAGCAGTAGGCTATATGCTGTTTGATTTGTAGGTATTTTTTTGTATTATTTTTGTTACCAGGAGAGGAGCTGTAACCTCCAAAAGCAGCCTGAGCTGTTAATTCAGGGCCGGCACATGCAGGGATCAGGAGCACCTGCAGGGGGTGAACTGCTGCACTTCCCTTGCTCTCCTGGCTTCATTTTCATACAGTGTTAGACTAGAGTTCTAGAATATCCCCTAGGACCTCACCTTTCCAGAAGCCTGACTTTGTATGCGGTTCTACTGATCAATCAGGCATTTCACCCCTTCCCAGGTATTTGCCAGTTGTGTTTGTTTAACAATCTAAAAGTGGTTTTAGCAATCATATCCAGAGAAAACACATACACATTCACATTTTTTTTAACAAAACACATCCAATCGGTAGCATTCATAAGACAAAAACAACAAAAAGGTTTTGTTGAGCAGTTGAAGCAGGAGCTGGGTTATGTATTGATAGCAGTACTAAAGTAACATCACTCTTGATTTACTATCACAATACTGTTAATAATACCGGCATCATTTGATAAAAAAGTAAACCATTTGCCTGCAATGTGTATAAAAAATAATCATGTTGTTGCATTTGTTAACTAATGCAGACATATGGCATATTTGTAAAAACTAAATGCAAGAAATGGCTTTTTATAAACACATAATGCAGGCACAACATGGTACCTTTGGGGACGTGCAAGAAAATGTCTTGCATCATGGCCCTCTGTTCATTAGGTCCGCAACTGAATGAAGGAAACATTTAATCATGTTGAACAAGTCCCCTCCCATTTTAGACATTATGCTACCACATATGGGTCGAAATATGAAGCCCAAATTAGGCAGAACAAATAGATATACACATTAAATAAAAACAAAAATGATGTCATGTAACAAATTTGCATCCACCCCTAAAGGGGCACCATTAGATGAGCCTAGTCTGCTTCTATTTGTAGCTCTGGCCCTGGTTTTTGGGCTGCAGTAATTATGATCTTGAAATATATATTTAATTTCAATTTTTTATATGCATGAAAGTACTGTATATACCTTTTCAATAAATAAAATGCTTAATGGTTTAGTTTCCATTGGTGATGTTTTTGACCAGCTGGCATTAAAACACCTTTTGATATAAAAAAAGTAACACCATCTAGCAGGTTATATAGCTGCCAGATTTTCATTTTGCACTCACCAAACTATGCTCCCATTGAAAGCTATTTGGCCCAAAAAAAAACAATAATTTTCACAGTTTACATTTAGCTCAACAATAACTTGAAAGCCAGAAGTCCATCAAATTAAACCTATACAGATCCTAATGAATTTATAATAAACAAGTTGTAAATTGAACTTACATTAATAAAATAAGAAAGCCAGCTAGTTAAACACAAACAATCCTAAATTCTGTTTTTACCCAGAAATGTATCTAAGCTATTTTTAAATGTATCCACAATTTGATTGCTTGTACAGTTAAAAAATATTTATGTTGCTGGAGATTAAATCTCATTTTCGTTCATGTAATTGGCAAGAGTCCATGAGCTAGTGACGTATGGGATATACATTCCTACCAGGAGGGGCAAAGTTTCCCAAACCTCAAAATGCAAATAAATACACCCCCCACCACACCCACAATTCAGTTTTACAAACTTTGCCTCCTATGGAGGTGGTGAAGTAAGTTTGTGCTAGATTTCTACGTTGATATGCGCTTTGCAGCATGCTGAAGCCCGGTTTTCCTCTCAGAGTGCAGTGAATGACAGAGGGATGTGAAGGGAGTATTGCCTATTGAATGCTATGGTCATCCTATCGGGGATCTATTTGATAGGTTCTCTGTTATCGGTCGTAGAGATTCTTCTCCTACCTCCCTTTTCAGATCAACGATATACTCTTATATACCATTACCTCTGCTGATTCTCGTTTCTGTACTGGTTTGGCTATCTACTATATGTAGATGAGTGTCTTTTGGTAAGTATGTCTTATTTTATTTATGACACTCTCAGCTATGGTTTGGCACGTTATATGTAAAGTTCTAAATATATGTTTTATACTTATATTTGCCATGATTCAGGTTAATCAGTATATTTCCTTCTTAACAGACTGTCAGTTTCATTTTTGGGAAATGCATATGAATACATTTTTCAAATTGACTTTTCTTTCTAAATTGCGAGCTGTTAGGCTCGCGGGTGCAAAAAATGCTAGAATTTATTGCGTCATTTTTGGCGCAAGACTTTTTTGACTTGAGAATTACGTTTGTTGACGTTAATGTCGTCATTTCCGGCGTCGTAGTTGACGCCGAGAGTTTTCACGTACTTGCGTCATCTATGACGCTCGTGTTTGTTGCAGACGTTTTTGGTGCCAAATTTTTTTGTCAATGTGGGCATCATACTTGGCACCAGTTTTTTTGACATTATTTAAGTCTTTGTTTCTTTTTGCTTCTGGTTCCCAGAGGCTTATTCTGTTTGCATTTTTTCCCATTCCTGAAAACGGAATTTGATAAATTTGATTTATATGTTGTTTTTTCTATTACATATTGCAAGATGTCTCATGCTGACCCTGTATTAGAATCTACTTCTGGAATGCTGCTGCCTGATGTCGGTTCTACCAAAGCTAAGTGCATTTGTTGTAAACTTGTGGTAACTGTTCCTCCGGCTGTAGTTTGTGTTAGTTGTCATGATAAACTTTCAAAAGCAGACAATATTTCCATTAGTAGTAGTCCATTACCTGTTGTTGTTCCTTCAACATCTAATGTTCAGGATATTCCTGTTAATGTAAGAGAATTTGTTTCTAATTCTATTCAGAAGGCCCTGTCTGTTATACCACCTTCTAATAAACGTAAAAGGTCTTTTAAAACTTCTCATAAATTAGATGAATTTTTAAATGACCATCAGCATTCTGATTTAGTCCTCTTGATATTAAAACCAGTAAACGTTTAAATTCGGTTTTAAAACCTCATGTAGTTATTCCAGAGGTTTTCCAGTTCCTGATGCTATTTCAGATGTAATTTCTAGGGAATGGAATAGTTTGGGTACTTCATTTACTCCTTCTATAAGGTTTAAAAGACTGTACCCTTTGCCAACTGATAGATTGGAGTTTTGGGAAAAAATCCCCAAAGTTGATGGGGCTATCTCTACTCTTGCTAAACATACTACTATTCCTACGGCAGATAGTACTTCTTTTAAAGATCCTTTAGATAGGAAGCTTGAATCTTTTATAAGGAAGGCTTATTTATGTTCAGGTCATCTTCTCAGGCCTGCTATTTCTTTGGCTGATGTTGCTGCGGCTTCAACTTTTTGGTTGGAAGCTTTAGCGCAACAAGTGCCAGATCATAATGTGTATAGCATTGTTAAGCTTCTTCAACATGCTAATAATTTAATTTGTGATGCCATTTTTGATATCATTAGAATTGATGTCAGGTATATGTCTTTAGCTATTTTAGCTAGAAGAGCTTTATGGCTTAAATCTTGGAATGCAGATATGACTTCTAAGTCAACGTTGCTATCTCTTTCTTTCCAAGGTAATAAATTATTTGGTTCTCAGTTGGATTCTATAATTTCAACTGTCACTGGGGGAAAGGGAGCTTTTTTGCCTCAGGATAAAAAATCTAAAGGTAAATTTAGGGCTGCTAACTGGTTTCGTTCCTTTCGCCAGAATAAGGAACAGAAGCCTGACCCTTCCCCTAAAGGAACGGTTTCCAATTGGAAGCCTTCTCCAGTCTGGAATAAATCCAAGCCTTTTAGAAAATCAAAACCAGCTCCCAAGTCCGCATGAAGGTGCGGCCCTCATTCCAGCACAGATGGTAGGGGGCAGGCTATGATCTTTCAAAGATGTTTGGATCAATTCAGTCCCAAATCACTGGATTCAGAACATTGTTTCTCAAGGGTACAGAATAGGTTTCAAGATAAGACCACCTGTGAGAAGGTTTTTTCTCTCACGCATTCCAGTGAACCCAGTAAAGGCTCAGGCTTTCCTGAAATGTGTTTCAGACCTGGAGTCATTTGGGGTAATTGTGCCAGTTCCATATCGGGAACGGGATCTGTGGTTTTATTCAAATCTGTTCATTGTATCAAAGAAAGAGAATTCTTTCAGACCAGTTCTGGATCTAAAAATTTTGAATCGTTATGTAAGAATACCAACATTCCAGATGGTGACTATAAGGACTATTCTGCCTTTTGTTCTGCAAGGGCATTATATGTCCACAGTAGACTTACAGGATGCTTATCTTCATATTCCAATCCATACAGATCACTATCAGTTCCTGAGATTCTCTTTTCTAGACAAGCATTACCAATTTGTTGCTCTTCCTTTTGGCCTAGCAACAGCTCCAAGGATCTTCTCAAAGGTTCTCGGTGCCCTTCTCTCTGTAATCAGAGAGCGGGGTATTGCGGTGTTTCCTTATTTGGACGATATCTTGGTACTTGCTCAGTCTTTACATTCTGCAGAATGTCACACAAATCAACTTGTGTTGTTTCTTCAAGAACATGGTTGGAGGATCAATTTACCAAAAAGTTCTTTGATTCCTCAGACAAGGGTAACCTTTTTAGGATTCCAAATAGATTCAGTATCCATGACTTTGTCTCTAACAGACAAAAGACGTCTGAAATTGGTTTCAGCTTGTCGGAACCTTCAGTCTCAATCATTCCCTTCAGTAGCTATGTGCATGGAGGTTTTAGATCTCATGATTGCAGCATTGGACACGATCCCCTTTGCTCGTTTTCACATGAGACCTCTTCAGCTTTGTATGCTGAATCAATGGTGCAGGGATTATACAAAGATATCACAATTGATATCCTTAAATCCCAATACTCAACTATCTCTGACTTGGTGGTTAAATCACCACCGTTTAGTTCAACGGGTCTCTTTTCTTCATCCAACCTGGACTGTGATTTCAACAGATGCGAGTCTTTCAGGTTGGGGAGCTGTCTGGGGGTCTCTGACAGCGCAGGAGGTTTGGAAATCTCAAGGGGCGAGATTACCAATCAATATTTTGGAACTCCGTGCGATTTTCAAAGCTCTTCAGTTCTGGCCTCTTCTGAAAAGAGAATCGTTTATTTGTTTTCAGACAGACAATGTCACAACCATGGCGTATGTCAATCATCAAGGTGGGACTCACAGTCCTCAAGCTATGAAAGAAGTATCTCGGATACTTGCATGGGCGGAATCCAGCTCCTGTCTAATCTCTGCAGTTCATATCCCAGGTATAGACAATTGGGAAGCGGATTATCTCAGTCGCCAGACTTTACATCCGGGAGAATGGTCTCTTCACCCAGATGTGTTTCTTCAGATTGTTCAGATATGGGGGCTTCCAGAAATAGATCTGATGGCTTCTCATCTAAACAGGAAACTTCCCAGGTATCTGTCCAGATCCAGGGATCCTCAGGCGGAAGCAGTGGATGCGTTGTCACTTCCTTGGAATTATCAACCTGCTTATATCTTTCCGCCTCTAGTTCTTCTTCCAAGGGTAATTTCCAAAATCATAATGGAACGTTTGTTTGTACTGCTGGTGGCTCCAGCATGGCCACACAGGTTTTGGTATGCGGATCTTGTTCGGATGTCCAGTAGCCAACCTTGGCCACTTCCGTTAAGGCCAGACCTTCTATCTCAATGTCCGTTTTTCCATCAGGATCTTAAATCATTAAATTTGAAGGTATGGAGATTGTAATGGAATAGGACTTCTGTTCGAAGCTCAACTGCAGATATTGACTTGTATCACTTCAGTATGTGATTGCACAGAGATGTTGAAGTACAATCAGGATTGTGAGAGTGAATTTATTCTGAGAAACCAATTATGTAGAAGACAGTATGCTACTGAGAGAATGTCTCTGTAAAGGTATCAGTGTCTGAAAAGATTCACTTGTATGATATTATTAGTAATTGTAAAGTTTAGCTGAGAGGTAAAGCTAATTCAAATTCCTTGTAAGCAGGAATTAACACACAGCAGGGTTTTATACAAGCTACAGGTGACTGAGGTCAGAGCACAAATATGTTAACTAAGAAATTCAGGACAGAACGAGTGATGTTACTTTTACCCTGAATGCTTCTGTGCTGTTTTCACTGCTGCAGAGAAAAAATGACACGCTGCTGAAAATCAGAGGAATTTGAGGGAGGAGTTCTCCAGATGGCTGAATCGGCTTCTACGGATCTGAGATAACCTTCCAAAGGTCAAATAACATTGCGGTGCAAATATATACAGTGAGATTGTGAAGCAGGAGGTAACGGTTAATTGCAGAGAAAGAGGTTAGAAAGTCACAGTTCAATCAGCTGTCTCCTGGTAGTAGCTGAAATAGCTCAGCGTGGTTGAAACAAACTGAATCCCTTCAATGGAAACAATGTTGCAAGTTTTCCAAAAACAGACTTAGTTAGGAAGTTCACACGTTGTAGATTTAGGCAATAAATCAAGTAGAGGTTTAGTAATAAAGCTCAGTGGTGCTGCTGCTATACTGTTTAGCTAACAAAATACTAAGCACTGATCGTTGTACACACAGCTGATTTATCACCTTGGTAGGCAGGGCTTGATGACTCATGGCAGATAATTAAAGGTACAGAGCAAGCAAGCCAAATCCCTGACATAACCCCCTCCTCAAGCGAGCTGTCCCACAGCTCGAGGCTTAGGTCTTTCAGGATTACGGCGATGAAATAGCGAAATGAGTCTGGGTGCAGTGATGTTAGAAGCTGGTTCCCATGAATCGTCTTCAGGGGGGTAATTTTTCCATCTGATTAGATATTCCAGATTAGATGCACGCCAACGTGAATCCAGTATTGATTCCACTTCGTAATCTTCAGTATCACCACTAGATAAGATAGGTGGAAGAACAGGATCAGTTACCCTAGTGAACAGGTAAGGTTTTACGAGAGAAACGTGGAATGTTGGATGTACCCGTAAGGTTGGGGGTAGTTCCAAAGTGATTGCATTATCATTAATCACTTTAAGGATTGGAAAAGGTCCAATGTAACGATGAGTGAATTTTTTAGACGGTACTTGTAGCCGTAGATTCTTAGTAGAGAGCCAGACCTTATCGCCCACAGAATAACATGGAGGAGTTCTTCTCCTTAGATCATAAAACCGTTTATGGTTGTCTTGTGCTCTTTGGATGTTTTGTTTGATCCTGGAGAAATTGTCGGTTAACTTCCTAATGAAATCTTCCAAAGGTGGAGAGTCGCTTGCAAGATCTGAGTTTAGAAAAAATGATGGATGATAACCATAGTTTGCATAAAACGGTGAAGTTTTGATGGAAGAGTTTGCTAAGCTATTGTAGGCATATTCTGCCATGGGTAGAAATTCTAACCACTGATCCTGCTGTTGACTACAAAAACAACGTAAATATTCCTCCAACCACTGATTTACCCTCTCGGTTTGACCGTTGGTCTGAGGGTGGAAAGAGGTGCTGTATCGGTGGTCAATCTTTAATAGCATGCAAAGTTTTGTCCAGAAGCGAGAGGTAAATTGGGTACCTCTATCACTGATGATCCGTTTTGGTGTTCCATGTAATCTTACGACATTGTCTAAGAAAAGTTTGGCAGTCTCTGAGGAAGTAGGCAGTTTTTGAAAGGGAATGAAATGTCCCATTTTGGTGAAGGTATCAACTACAACCAAAATAGTATTATGTCTTTGAGATGATGGTAATTCAACGATAAAATCCATCGAGACTTGTTCCCATGGTCTGTTTGCAATTGGGAGTGGCATGAGGAGGCCGTATGGTCGGTGTCTTTCTGATTTTGCAGTGGTGCATACTATGCAGGATTTTATGTATCTCTGAACCGTTTGTTTCATTTTAGGCCACCAGTAATTCCTTTGTAGGAGTTCTATCGTGCGATTTACCCCTGGATGTCCTGACATTGGGGAATCATGATGGTATTTAAGAAGTAAAGATCTTAGGCTGTACGGTATATATATCTGATTGTTGTGGTAGTAAATACCATTTTTCTCTGTTAAGTGGGTTTGGGGTATCTCTTTGTCATCCAGTGTAGATCTTTTTATATCGGTTAGGAGTTTTGAGGTGAATCCAATGAATCGATCAGAGGGTATTATAGGAGTTGACTGGTTCATCTGTGAAGGTTTTGTATATAACCTTGATAAAGCGTCAGCCTTCCCATTTTTGCTAGCGGGACGATAAATTATATGGAAATCGAATCTGGCAAAGAAGAGACACCATCAAACCTGTCTTGCTGATAAGGTTTTGTTGTTCTGCAAGTATTGGAGATTTTTATGATCCGTATATATAGTTATGGGGTATTTTGCTCCTTCCAAAAGATGTCTCCAGTTCTCAAGTGCTCTTCGGATGGCCAGAAGCTCCTTGTCACCAATACTGTAGTTCATTTCAGCTGAAGTCATAATCTTTGAATAGAACGAAACCGGATGGAGGGGTTCAGTAAGGGATTGTCTTTGTGAAAGAACAGCTCCGATGGCGAAATCAGAGGAATCGACTTCAAGTATAAATTGGATATCCGGATTAGGAAAACGTAAAATGGGAGCTGTAGAAAAGCTGAACTTTAGGAAGTTAAAAGCTGATGAAGCTTCCTTGGTCCAGGAGAAAGGCTTTGAAGCACTGGTGAGTTGTGTAAGGGGTTTAGCTACTTTAGAGAAATCTTTGATAAACTTCCGGTAATAGTTCGAGAAACCAAGGAATCTCTGTAGCTCCTTTTTAGTAGTCGGTTCAGGCCAATCCAAAACAGTCTCTACTTTTTTATGTTGCATACTAATACCAGTTGGAGAGATCTCATACCCCAGAAAGGATATATGGTTACAATGAAATTGACATTTTTCCAATTTTGCGTACAGTTTATGTACTCGTAGTCTGGAGAGGACCCAGCGGACATGCTTCTCATGTTCTTCTAGTGTTTTGGAGTATATAAGGATGTCATCAAGATAGACTACTAAACAGATATCAAGCAAGTCCCGGAAAATGTCATTGACAAAATGTTGGAAGGTGGCAGGGGCATTGCATAGCCCAAATGGCATTACCAGGTATTCAAATAAGCCATATCTCGTCCGAAAAGCAGTGAGCCATTCGTCTCCCTCACGAATACGTACCAGATTGTACGCCCCTCTGAGATCGAGTTTGGTATAAATGGTTGCATCAGACAGTCGTTCTATCATCTCTGGTATCAATGGTAAAGGGTAGCGGTTCTTTATAGTTCTTTTATTGAGCTCCCTATAGTCGATTATGGGACGGAGAGAATCATCTTTGTTCTTCACAAAGAACATACCCGCACCTGCTGGAGAAGTAGATACCCTGATAAAACCTTTTTTCAAATTCTCCTCCAAGTAGGTCTTGAGATGTTCCAATTCAGGTTGGCTGAGAGGGTAAACATGTCCAACGGGAATAGTGGCACCTGGTTGTAACTGGATAGGGCAGTCGTATGGACGATGTGGTGGTAGACAGTCTGCTTCGGTCTTGCTAAAGACATCTTCAAAATCCTTATAAGTTTCTGGTATAGGCAATGAATCTGTAAGAGAGTGAAGTAGAAACTGCTGTGGAAAACAAGTGCTTTGACAATATGCTGAATTAAAACATACCTGTGAGGTAGACCAATTAATAGAAGGTTCATGTTGCTGAAGCCAGGAAATGCCTAGCACAACTGAAAAGTGTGGTGAAGGCAACACATCAAAAGATATATACTCAGTATGGCCTTTTTCTGAAACAACCATAAGTGGTACTGTATGATGTGTGATAGGTCCGTTAGATATGGTAGACCCATCAATAACTCTAATGACCAAGGGTTTTGTTTTCAACACAAGTGGAATTTTATTGGTGGATACAATTTCAGAATCAATGAAGTTCCCGAAAGCTCCTGAGTCAATTATGGCTTCAGTGTGTATCCTTTTGTGATCCCACTGTAATAAGAGAGATAGTTTACAGTAAGTTATTGTTTCTTGAAATAGATGAGTAGAATGAATAAAAGAACACTTACGTTTCTTATTCCTTGAGAGGATGGGACAGTCTGAGACAGTATGGGATGGATCTGCGCAGTACATACACAAACTCTTTGCCTTTCTCCTGAACCGCTCTTCTGCCGTTAAGGGACCTCTAAGTACTCCTATCTCCATAGGTGTAGGTTGACTAGCAGTTGTAGAGGGACTCCGGTTATAGGTAGTAGATCTTGAGAATGATTCAGTATGAGTACGTTCAGATCTCCTTTCTCGGAGTCTTCTATCTATCTGCGTGGCAACTCTCATTAAGGCCTCTAGGGTTGGAGGAAGATCGATTCTGGCTAGTTCGTCCTTCAACGATTCAGCCAAGCCAAGTCGGAACTGATTTCGGAGTGCAATTGGGCTCCATAATGAATCTGTTGCATAGAGTTTAAACTCGGTAATATAGTCCTCTACCGGTCTCTTGCCTTGTTTAAGGTCTCTCATTTTGGCTTCTGATGATAATTGAATGTCCTTATCGAGGTATAACTCATCCATATTATCAAAAAAAATCCCTAAAGAAGATATAATAGGATCCTGATGTTCACAGAGGTTATCAGCCCATCCTCTAGGTTCTCCTCTAAGGAAAGAGATGACCGTAAGAACTTTGATTCTATCTGTGGGGTAACTGCGGGGTTTCAAGTTGAAAAGTAGATGGCAAGCGTTTTTAAATTGCCTATACAATTTTCTATTCCCGGTAAATGGTTCAGGTAATGACACCAGAGGCTCAGGTGGTGTCTCATGAGTAGCCTTTACGGCGATAGAATCTTTTATAATCTCTCTAAGTGATTGGTTCTCCACTTGTAGATCTCTCACTGCCTGAGCAATCTGATCAACTCTCTGTGTCAGGTTGTAGACAAGTTGAGGTATATCCGCTGGCTCCATGGTTGATGGCTTAGTATTATGTAATGGAATAGGACTTCTGTTCGAAGCTCAACTGCAGATATTGACTTGTATCACTTCAGTATGTGATTGCACAGAGATGTTGAAGTACAATCAGGATTGTGAGAGTGAATTTATTCTGAGAAACCAATTATGTAGAAGACAGTATGCTACTGAGAGAATGTCTCTGTAAAGGTATCAGTGTCTGAAAAGATTCACTTGTATGATATTATTAGTAATTGCAAAGTTTAGCTGAGAGGTAGAGCTAATTCAAATTCCTTGTAAGCAGGAATTAACACACAGCAGGGTTTTATACAAGCTACAGGTGACTGAGGTCAGAGCACAAATATGTTAACTAAGAAATTCAGGACAGAACGAGTGATGTTACTTTTACCCTGAATGCTTCTGTGCTGTTTTCACTGCTGCAGAGAAAAAATGACACGCTGCTGAAAATCAGAGGAATTTGAGGGAGGAGTTCTCCAGATGGCTGAATCGGCTTCTACGGATCTGAGATAACCTTCCAAAGGTCAAATAACATTGCGGTGCAAATATATACAGTGAGATTGTGAAGCAGGAGGTAACGGTTAATTGCAGAGAAAGAGGTTAGAAAGTCACAGTTCAATCAGCTGTCTCCTGGTAGTAGCTGAAATAGCTCAGCGTGGTTGAAACAAACTGAATCCCTTCAATGGAAACAATGTTGCAAGTTTTCCAAAAACAGACTTAGTTAGGAAGTTCACACGTTGTAGATTTAGGCAATAAATCAAGTAGAGGTTTAGTAATAAAGCTCAGTGGTGCTGCTGCTATACTGTTTAGCTAACAAAATACTAAGCACTGATCGTTGTACACACAGCTGATTTATCACCTTGGTAGGCAGGGCTTGATGACTCATGGCAGATAATTAAAGGTACAGAGCAAGCAAGCCAAATCCCTGACAGAGATTGAACGCTTAGTGCTTAGTCATAGAGGTTTCTCTGACTCAGTGATCAATACTATGTTGCAGGCTCATAAATCTGTGTCTAGAAAGATTTATTACTGAGTTTGGAAGACTTACATTTCATGGTGTTCCTCTCAAATTCTCTTGGCATTCATTTAGAATTCCTAGAATTTTACAGTTTCTTCAGGATGGTTTGGATAAGGGTTTGTCTGCAAGTTCCTTGAAAGGACAAATCTCTGCTCTTTCTGTTCTGTTTCACAGGAAAATTGCTAATCTTCCTGACATTCGGTGTTTTGTGCAGGCTTTGGTTCGTATCAAGCCTGTCATTAAATCAATCTCTCCTGCTTGGAGTCTTAATTTGGTTTTGCGAGCTTTACAAGCTCCTCCGTTTGAGCCTATGCATTCTTTGGATATTAAGTTACTTTCTTGGAAAGTATTGTTTCTTTTGGCTATCTCTTCTGCTAGAAGAGTTTCTGAATTATCTGCTCTTTCTTGTGAGTCTCCTTTTCTGATTTTTCATCAGGATAAGGCGGTTTTGCGGACTTAATTTAAATTTTTACCTAAGGTTGTGAATTCCAACAACATTAGTAGAGAAATTGTTGTCCCTTCATTGTGTCCTAATCCTAAGAATTCTTTGGAAAAATCTTTGCATTCTTTGGATGTGGTAAGAGCTTTGAAATATTATGTTGAAGCTACTAAAGATTTCAGAAAGACTTCTAGTCTATTTGTAATCTTTTCTGGTCCTAGGAAAGGTCAGAAAGCTTCTGCTATTTCTTTGGCTTCCTGGTTAAAGCTTTTGATTCATCATGCTTATGTGGAGTCGGGTAAATCCCCGCCTCAGAGGATTACGGCTCATTCTACTAGGTCAGTTTCTACTTCCTGGGCTTTTAAGAATGAAGCTTCTGTTGATCAGATTTGCAAAGCAGCAACTTGGTCTTCTTTGCATACTTTTACTAAATTCTACCATTTTGATGTTTTTTCTTCTTCAGAAGCAGTTTTTGGTAGAAAAGTTCTTCAGGCAGCTGTTTCAGTTTGATTCTTCTGCTTATAATTTTATTTTTTTATCTTTATAAGATTAAAACTTTTTGATTTGGGTTGTGGATTCTTTTTTCAGCGGAATTGGCTGTCTTTATTTTTATCCCTCCCTCTCTAGTGACTCTTGCGTGGAGTTCCACATCTTGGGTATTTGCTATCCCATACGTCACTAGCTCATGGACTCTTGCCAATTACATGAAAGAAAACATAATTTATGTTAGAACTTACCTGATAAATTCATTTCTTTCATATTGGCAAGAGTCCATGAGGCCCACCCTTTTTATGGTGGTTATGATTTTTTTGTATAAAGCACAATTATTCCAATTCCTTGTTGATGCTTTCGCTCCTTTCTTATCACCCCACTTCTTGGCTATTCGTTAAACTGAATTGTGGGTGTGGTGGGGGGTGTATTTATAGGCATTTTTAGGTTTGGGAAACTTTGCCCCTCCTGGTAGGAATGTATATCCCATGCGTCACTAGCTCATGGACTCTTGCCAATATGAAAGAAATGAATTTATCAGCTAAGTTCTTACATAAATTATGTTTTCTCTATACCTAAATTGTGACCTCTTGTCAAAAACAATTGCCTCAGAATAAACTCTGTATATGGGCCTTGTATATATATCTATAAAGTAATAATATCACTCTCCCCCTCAAGTACCCTTTTTCTACTCTTTTTCTAGAGTAAGCAGGAACAGTTTGATTAACCTCTCCTCATAGTCTAAATCCTCTATTCCCCTTATTAGTTTTGAGGTCATTCACTGAAATTTGTCTAATTATGCAATGCCTTTGTCTAATTATGCAATGCCTTTTATAAGTACGCCTTAATAATTTTCCTCCTCTATTTTGCTAAGTTTGTTCTCATTTAAATATTAGGTAGCCTGCATATCTTATCTTCCAAAATTTAGAACCTTACATTTACCAGTATCAAACCTCATTTGCCATTTACAAGCCCATTCTTCCAATTTTTGTAAATCCCCTTACAAAGTAATTCCATCCTTTTCTGACCTAATCCCTTTACACAACTTGTATCATCTGGGAAAATAGAGATGTTTCTATTTAATTCTTCCTCAAATTCATTAATAAACATATTACAAAGAACAGCGCCGGGGGGCGAAGCCAGCATCTAAGGCCAGTCAGTTGCATCATCACTGAGCTCCGGCTATAGTTATACCTAAAGGCTTATACCAGGCGATATTGAGGGGAACTACCGACACCTACCCACGTCCTCAGAAAAGGGCTTAGAATACCAGCACGTTATTTGACCCCTTTACAGGTCCGGGTGGTGATATACACCGAGGCCAGTAGCGCAGCCGTGGGCGCGGCCTACAACTCCTGCTGGGCCCAGTTTTACTAAGTGCCTGTCTCAGCGTGGGAAGATCATTCTGGCCCAGGGGCGTATTAAGGCCTAGGCCAACAAGGCCCGTGCCTAGTGCGGCAGATTTGGGGGTGCGGCACATTTTGCCCATTGCCCCTGGCTGCCGCACTAGTGTATATTACTTTTAAAAACAAAATGGACTCTGCCTGGCTTACCGTCCACCAATAGCCGCCTTCCTGCAGTCTGCACATGGCTCAAGTAAGTCATGCACGTGATCTCCCAGGACAGGCGGCAATCGGGTTTGAAAGGGTTGAAGAAGCAAAGCCTAAATTAGTGGCAGATAGGATTGAGTAGTGGATACTGGCTGGAGTTTGAGAGCTCTCAGGTGGGTCATTCACTAAAGAAAATTATATTAAAATAGCAGCACTGTGCCACTGACTGTTGCCACTTGCCTGGTATGTATGGAGGATGGACCGTGATAACGATATCACATTGATATGACTGACATGAACTGAAAAGTATTGTTTTGTGTCCGGACTCTGTCTCACTGTGCGTGTAAATACTGTAAAATTATGCTACTAAAATGCTCTTAATTTAGCATGACATTTGGAAGGCTTCTGTTACCAGTCTGTGGATTGTGAATAGATAGTACATTTTTGCTGTCAGCTTGAAAAATGGCTGTGTGCCTCCTCAGAATGGCTCGCCTCATTCCTGCTTTAGAGCTCAGCCTCTCCCACATATTAACGCTATACCGACACCATGATTTCCTGTAGTTTCAGGACAGACAGATGTCCTCTTAACTTATTAGACAAACGACTGTGTGCCTGTCAGAACGGCCCATTCCTGCACTTCCACAGTTTAACCCTTTCCTAATCCTGGTACTATGTTTTTATGCAGTCTCAGGATTGTGTGCTTTCTGTCTACATACATAGCTTGTCGGTGGGTCCAGGGACACACTCTAGTCAAATTCCTTAACGGTATATCCATTTCTACAGGTTGTTTAAGTGTAGATTGTGTGTTTTTTATTATTGATATATATATATATATATGTGTGTGTGTGTATTTGTATGTATGTATGTATGTATGTATATATATATATATATATATATATATATACATATACAGGGAGTGCAGAATTATTAGGCAAATGAGTATTTTGACCACATCATCCTCTTTATGCATGTTGTCTTACTCCAAGCTGTATAGGCTCGAAAGCCTACTACCAATTAAGCATATTAGGTGATGTGCATCTCTGTAATGAGAAGGGGTGTGGTTTAATGACATCAACACCCTATATCAGTTGTGCATAATTATTAGGCAACTTCCTTTCCTTTGGCAAAATGGGTCAAAAGAAGAACTTGACAGGCTCAGAAAAGTCAAAAATAGTGAGATATCTTGCAGAGGGATGCAGCACTCTTAAAATTGCAAAGCTTCTGAAGCGTGATCATCGAACAATCAAGCGTTTCATTCAAAATAGTCAACAGGGTCGCAAGAAGCGTGTGGAAAAACCAAGGCGCAAAATAACTGCCCATGAACTGAGAAAAGTCAAGCGTGCAGCTGCCAAGATGCCACTTGCCACCAGTTTGGCCATATTTCAGAGCTGCAACATCACTGGAGTGCCCAAAAGCACAAGGTGTGCAATACTCAGAGACATGGCCAAGGTAAGAAAGGCTGAAAGACGACCACCACTGAACAAGACACACAAGCTGAAACGTCAAGACTGGGCCAAGAAATATCTCAAGACTGATTTTTCTAAGGTTTTATGGACTGATGAAATGAGAGTGAGCCTTGATGGGCCAGATGGATGGGCCCGTGGCTGGATTGGTAAAGGGCAGAGAGCTCCAGTCCGACTCCGACGCCAGCAAGGTGGAGGTGGAGTACTGGTTTGGGCTGGTATCATCAAAGATGAGCTTGTGGGGCCTTTTCGGGTTGAGGATGGAGTCAAGCTCAACTCTCAGTCCTACTGCCAGTTTCTGGAAGACACCTTCTTCAAGCAGTGGTACAGGAAGAAGTCTGCATCCTTCAAGAAAAACATGATTTTCATGCAGGACAATGCTCCATCACACGCGTCCAAGTACTCCACAGCGTGGCTGGCAAGAAAGGGTATAAAAGAAGAAAATCTAATGACATGGCCTCCTTGTTCACCTGATCTGAACCCCATTGAGAACCTGTGGTCCATCATCAAATGTGAGATTTACAAGGAGGGAAAACAGTACACCTCTCTGAACAGTGTCTGGGAGGCTGTGGTTGCTGCTGCACGCAATGTTGATGGTGAACAGATCAAAACACT